>NC_081533.1:2243667-2258761 GCF_030273125.1 Centropristis striata | reverse complement strand
TTGATGCAAAACCACCACAAAATACATACAAACTGTCTAAAATTGATGCAAAACCACCAAAAGAAAGATGCAAAATGACTAAAAAATTATGCAAAACAACTACAAATTGATGCATAATCATCTATTTTCAGTCATTTTGCTTCTATTTGTGCTGGTTTTGCATCAATTTGTACTCGTATGTATAATAATGTTAAATATTAATTAATAAAGTTTAATGTTTGAGCCAGTAGCTCTCTGGGTTCATTTGCAGAGTGAAAATTGGTGCAAAATTCACATAAAAATGTTTTATTTTCATTCCAGCTCTAAAAGCAATTGACTATATTTGCCACCATGTTATTGATGAATTTCCCCTCTAATATCAGCATCGGTCTCAAAAATCCCCTCAGGCTCAAATATCAACCTTCATCAATGGATTTCTTCTGTCCTACAGTAGAAATTTAGTTTTTTCACATTTTGTCAAATAAAACTGACTCGACCTCAAAGTAAAAACTGAGGAAACGTCACAATAAAAACACATTCCTGAACGTCCCCAGAACTCTGAACCTTCACATGTCCCGGCCTTCACCACCAGTTCAAACAACGTCCAGGAGTTAACGAGGGAGGAGGAGGAGGAGGAGGAAAAGGAGGAAGAGGAGGAAGAGGAGGAAGAGGAGCGTGAGACTGAGAGAACGGACGTCCAGTCTTATTCTGAAGGGACTTTTAAAGGAAATGACTCCGACGCTGAGAAGAACAAGAAGGACGTCTTCAAGGTCTCACAAACACACACACACACACAGAGACACACAGACACACAGCCACACACACAGACACACACACACACACACACACACACTCCTGACACTCAAAGCGTCTGAACATTTCCTGTTCAGGAAGTTAAACAGTTAAACAGGTCAAAGAGACAAGAACGGCAACAAACACACACACACTGTTTCATGTTTTCATGTTTCTGAGCACATTTGGGCCCCGAGCAGCACAGCCTGTGTGAGTGTGTGTGTGTGTGTGTGTGTGTGTGTGAGTGTGTATGTGTGCGACTGTGTGAGTGTGTTTGTGTGTGCAACTGTGTGCGACTGTGTGTCTGTGCCAGTGTGTGTTTGTGTGTGTGCAACTGTGTGTGTGTGCGACTGTGTGCGTGCGACTGTGTGTGTGTGTGTGCGCGACTGTGTGTGTGTGTGCGACTGTGTGTGTGAGAGAGTGTGTATGTGTGCGACTGTGTGAGTTTGTGTGTGTGTGTGCAACTGTGTGCGACTGTGTGTCTGTGCCAGTGTGTGTTTGTGTGTGCAACTACTTCTGTGTGTGCGACTGTGTGTCTGTGCGAGTGTGTGTTTGTGTGTGTGCGACTGTGTGTGTGTGCGACTGTTTGTGTGTGCGACTGTGTTTGTCTGTGTTTGTCTGTGTGCGACTGTGTGTGTGTGTGTGTGATAAGATAAGATACACTTTTGTCATTGAAAGGAGGTGTGTCTTTGACTCCATGATGTCATCTAAAACTGCTTTACAGTAATAACAGTACAGATACAGACACATACATACAAAAAACATATCACACATACACAGTATACAAGAAACAATGTGATGCACACACACACAGTCACACACACACACACACACACACACACACACACACAGTCACACACACACACACACACACACACACACACACACACACACAGTGTGTGTGTATGCGAATGTCTGTGTGCGTGTGCGACTCTGTGTCTGTGTGTATGTGTGTGTGTGTGTGTGTGTGCACGACTGTGTGGCTCTGTGTGTGTGTGTGACTGTGTGTGTGTGTGTGTGTGTGTGTGTGTGTGTTTGTGTGTGTGCAACTGTGTGTCTTTGTGTTTGCATATTTGTGCATGTTGGTATGTGTGTGGCTCTATGTGTGTGTGTGTTTCTGTGTGTTTCTGTGTGTATTTGTGCATGTTTGTGTGTGCGTTTCTGTGTTTGTGACTGTGTGTATCTTTGTGTATCTGTGTGTGCAACTGTCTGTGTGTGTGTGTGTGTGTGTGTGTGTGTGTGTGTGTGTGTGTCTGTGTGTGTCCCAACAAAACAATGTCCGTCTTTGTTCAGCCTGGTTTAACTCCACTTGTATTGTTCTGCTGCTTGTGTGTTTGTGTGTTCGAGAGTGTGTGTGTGTGTGTGTGTGTGTGTGAGAGAGAGAGAGTGAGTGTGCGTGTGTGTGTGTGTGTGTGGTTTTCTACCAAACAGTGGGACGTTATGATTACAAATTAGCATCAGTGCTAATAAGATTTGAGGCGGTTTAGAGACTTTTATTCGTCTCGTTAAGGACGAGGGGGGGGGGGGGGGGTGGGGGGGAAGGGGGGGGGGGGGAGGGGGGGGGGGGGCTGCTCGTTAAGCTTCAGCCCTTAACGAGCTCTGAGTCTGACAGTAAAAACGGTGATGAAGTCAAATGAAGTGTGTGTTTTCATGGCTGCTGGAGACGGAGAGAGCTTTCTGTCCCTCACACAGTCAGACTCCTCCAGACAGGACAACATTTAGATTCATACACTGATGATCCACATGTTGTCTTCATGTTGTCTTCATCTTGTCTTCATGTTGTCTTCATGTTGTCTTCATGATGTCTTCATGTTGTCTTCATGTTGTCTTCATCTTGTCTTCATGTTGTCTTCATGATGTCTTCATGTTGTCTTCATCTTGTCTTCATGTTGTCTTCATGTTGTCTTCATGATGTCTTCATGTTGTCTTCATGATGTCTTCATGTTGTCTTCATGATGTCTTCATGTTGTCTTCATGTTGTCTTCATGTTGTCTTCATGTTGTCTTCATGATGTCTTCATGTTGTCTTCATGATGTCTTCATGTTGTCTTCATGTTGTCCTCATGTTGTCTTCATGTTGTCCTCATGTTGTCTTCATGTTGTTTCCTTCGTGTCTCTGGACTGTTTCTGTATGTCTCAGATTGTTTTGCATTTATTTTAAGTCATTTAAAATCTCTTTGTTGTCATTTTGCATCTATTTTAAGTATTGTTGCATCTCTTTGTATATCTACGTTTCATCGGAGTCGTTGTGGCTCGTTAGTGGGTGTTAAGGTTATGTTTTTGGTTTTGGTTGTTTGTTTTTTTATAGTTCTTTTGCATCATTTAGTCATTTTTAATAGATATTTTGTGTATGTTCTCTGTCATTTAGAGTCACTTTCTAATATTTTTTCAGCCACATGTAGTAGCATCTATTTTCATTCATTTTGCATCTTTTTGTGCTGGTTTTGCATCAATTTTTTAAGACAGTTTGTATCTTTTTTTGTGCTGGTTTTGTATCAGTTTGTTGTTTTGCCTCTATTTTTACTCATTTTGCTTCTTTTCGTGGTGGTTTTGCATCTATTTTAAGCAATGTTGCATCTCTTTTTTATATCTAGGTTTCATCATCGTCGTTTTGGGTCGTATGGGTGTTAAGGTTATGGGTTTTTTTTATAGTTCTTTTGCATGTTTTTAGTCATTTAGTCATTTTTAATAGATGTTTTGTGTATGTTCTCAGTCATTTAGAGTCTCTTTGTAATATTTTTCAGCCACATGTAGTAGCATCTATTTTCAGACAGTTTGCATCTTTACGTGCTGGTTTTGCATCATTTTTTTAAGACAGTTTGCATCTTTTTGTGGTGGTTTCGCATCAATTTGAAGTAATTTTGCATCTCTTTGTAGTATCTGGGTTTCTTTGTAGTAGTTTTGGGTCATTAGTGGGTGTTAAGGTTATGTTTTTGGTTGCTTTGTGCCTGTTTATAGTCACGTACAGGGCAGGAATGATCACAATACTCGCACTGCCCCAGTTAGTTTTGCGTTTTGGCGTTGTGTTGCCGTTTCCTCAGCAGAGTGTCTGTCACCCGTCAGCCATCTGTCCGGCTTTTAAATTTCTCCTCCTTTTAAGAAAATAACAAAAAAGGTTCGCTTTATGACACGTTAGCTTGTTAGTTTAATACTTATTGGCTAAAATTGTGCGTCAAAATAAGTAATTTCATCGGTTACATTTTCCTGTGGTGACCTATCAACACGTGGCTCATTTGAATATTCTAATGAGCCACCAGGCTGTCAATCAAACTCTCAGCACTGAAAGTCTGAAAATGCCGAAGTTTAACCCGGAATGGGCCAGAGAACACAGGTTTGTTTCAAGAAGTCAGAGAGGTGTGATTGTTCCTGTACACCAGGGGTCTCAAACTGGCGGCCCACGGGCCAATTGTGGCCCTCGTGATGATATTTTGTGGCCCCCACCTTGATATGAAAGTTTAATGTGAGTTTTATATGAATGGCACTTTACCGTGTTGTGTGTGGAAGGTCCCTTTAATAACTTTTATTGGTAATTTTGTGTCATTAAAAAAATAATTTTATGTCTTTTTTTAATACTTTTGTGCCTTTTTTAAAAATAATTTTGTGTCTTCTCTGGTAATTCTGTCTTTTTTTAAGTAATATTGTGTCTTTCTTTTTCGTAATTTTGTGTCATTTTTGGTAATTTTGTGTCTTTTTTAAAATCATTTTGTCTCTTTTTTGGTAATTATATGTCTTTTTTTGGTAATTTTGTGTCTTTTTAAAGTAATATAGTGTTTTTTCAGTCATTTTGTGTCTTTTTTTTAGTAATTTTGTGTCTTTTTTGGTAATTTTGTCTCTTTTTTAAGTGATTTAGTTTTTTTTCTGTCATTTTGTGTCATTTTTTAGTAATATTGTGTCTTTTTTGGTCATTTTGATACTGCCTCCAGCGGCCCCCAGGTAATTTGAGTCTGAGACCCCTGCTGTACATGATGTAGAAGTGGTGTAGTTAATGTAGTTCAGGTTATTTAGAGTCTCTGTGATCTTTTCCAGCCACAAGCAGTAGAAGCAGCCTCCGCTGGTCGCTGCGGCTCCATCCATGTGTGCAGTGTTTATGCAGCTTTTTCTGTATGGTTGAATCTGTTTGTTGTCAGAGTTTAAGTGCCTCCATTGTTTGTGTGTTGTTGTTTGTTTTACAGAGTGCTTTCTGGTGGTCACAGTTGCACAATCTCCCAGATAGTAAAGTTAGTTTCGTACTGTGATGATTGCTCTATAAATCTAAGTGCACACAGAGTGTTTTTAGAGCAGCTCATTGTTCATTGTCTGCAGAGTCACTCAGAGAGTCCTGCTCCCGCCTCTAAAACAAGCTAACAAGCTAACGAGCTAACGAGCTCCGGCCGCCGCGCCGCTTGGCTCAGCGCCGTTTGTCTTGGTGGCACTTCTGAGGAAATGTCGACTCGTCATAAATCGCTGGGAGCTGCAGTCCAGACCACCTCGGTCCGGCTCCGCTCGATCCCACCATCAGTTCAGGTCAGAACCAGGTCCAGGCCGGGGTGAGACCAGGTCAGGAGGACTGGTGCACTGAAGACCAGAACAGGGATTAAAGAATGTTTCAGCTCACTGTGGACGACGTGATGCTGTTTGAGAGGCTTCAGGAGGAAGTGATCCATAAACTCTCTTAGTTCAAGACAAAACACGTCACGTCTGCTCCGTGAAATGTCAGAAAATAGTGAAAAATCTCAAACATAGCTTACCAAAGTCCAAGGTGACCCCAGACCAACCCCAAAGAGATTCAGTTTAATATGAGAGAGAGAGAAGCTTTGCATCTATTTTAAGTCATTTTGCATCAATTTGTAGGTGCTTTGCATCTATTTTTAGTCATTTTGAATCAATTTGTAGTTGCTTTAAATCTATTTTTTAGTCATTTTGCATCAATTTGTAGTTGCTTTAAATCTATTTTAAGTCATTTTGAATCAATTTGTAGTTGCTTTAAATCTATTTTTTAGTCATTTTGCATCAATTTGTAGTTGCTTTAAATCTATTTTTAGTCATTTTGCATCAATTTGTAGACGTTTTGCATCTTTATGTCATTTTGCATCAATTTGTAGTTGCTTTGCATCTATTTTTAATCATTTCGCATCAATTTGTAGTTGCTTTTGCATCTATTTTTAGTCATTTTGCATCAATTTGTAGTTGTTTTACATTTATTTTTAGTCATTTTGCATCAATTTGTAGTTGCTTTTGCATCTATTTTTAGTCATTTTGCATCAATTTGTAGTTGCTTTTGCATCTATTTTTAGTCATTTTGCATCAATTTGTAGTTGTTTTACATCTATTTTTAGTCATTTTGCATCAATTTGTAGTTGCTTTTGCATCTATTTTTAGTCATTTTGCATCAATTTGTAGTTGCTTTTGCATCTATTTTTAGTCATTTTGCATCAATTTGTAGTCGAGTTATCTGTAGTGATGTTACGAGATGTGCCGGGGCTTGGAAGCGTGTCGAGTAATGGCGGGGGCGTTTCCATGAAGCGTGAATTGAGGCTTGCTTCACTTAGGGGAGGAGCCTGTACCACGTGACTGCTTCATCGGTGCCCTGTGAAAAGGTGTTTTCTAAAGGTGACATTTTGTCTAAAAAAAAAGAAACCGCACAGTGGAGAAATTACTGTTTTTAAATAAAAATGTGTATTAGATAGACAGTAATAGTTGTCCTATTTTACGTGTTACATGTTGTCCCCAGTGTCATAAAAACAGGTATCATCATAGTGAATGATTTATGTTTTGGCATCACAAGCATCATTCATTCAGTTCAAAGCTTCACACACCAAAGCTGTGGGATTGTTATAATCACTCTGCCTGTTTTACATTAATTGTCCACTTGGTGGCACAGTAGAGCAAATGAAGCACCATGAAGCTTCGGCCATGTGTGACCCAATCAGATGGAAAGCTTCAATGCCTCATCTCACCATCACCAGTTATCTCGGCATAACTCCATCAAAAGTAGATGCTACATGCTACATGCTATATGCTACATGCTACATGCTACACATATCCTTTTCCCAAAGCAGCTGCTTCTATAGCTTCCCTAATCAGCAGGAGTCACCCCGCAGCCGGCTGAACCATCCTCTCAGGGGTAATTCACAGAAAACACAACAAACACAAGAATTTACAATAAGGATCATAGCTTGAATCCTGACTACCCCACCAAAACACATGCCTTCATCCCACATCAACCATACAGCCAAACTAGTGCCAAATGGTTTATTCTCACCCACTTTGTCACAAAGTTTCTTTTATTTCAATGTTTTATTGCAACTTGAAGCTTCTCCAGTGCTCTTATGTGTTGAATTGTTTGTGCTGGATCCTTTAGCATGCCATGAGGCCTGGAAGATTAGCATTAGCAGCTAACACAGCTGACAGTCATTATCCCTCCATTTTAGCCTTTGTATTGCCAGCAGTTAGCAGCTAATGTTACTGATGTTTTGTTCTTTTTCTAGTGGTGGTGGACAACTTGGCAGCAAATTATAATGTTGTACAACTGGTTAACCTAGACTTGTTCTAGCCAAATTAGCAGCTAATATTAATATTGCACAACTGGTTAACATGGACTTGTTCTGGCCAAATTAGCAGCTAATGCTAATATTGTACAACTGTTTAACAGACTTGTTTGGACCAAATTAGCAGCTAATGCTAATATTGTACAACTGTTTAACAGACTTGTTTGGGACTTGTTTTTGGGACCTCTTTCTCTACATACTGTTTTATCGCCTCAATCATCGCATACCGTTTTTTTGACAAATGGCTATATTTCCATCTATATTCATTTTATTATGAATTTTAATGTAATATTTTACTGTACAGTCTATATCCAAATGTGTTTTATTTTTAAAAAATCCACAGTGAACAGTTGATATTCACTGAACTGTTCATTGTGGATTTTTTAAAAATGAAAATGCCTTTTGCTATAGACTGTACAGTAAAATATTACATTATAATAAAATTCATAATAAAATGCACTTGAATATTCAAGTGCATTTTAAACTAATATTCCAGTGAAACGTCCTGTGAGTTTGTGAGAAAATACCTGAGGTCCTCTGGAATGTACCTGAAGTTGAATTAGTGACTGGAAACCAACATTTTAATTTTAATAATTTCTTAATATAAAGTAATATTTTACTGTACAGTCTATATCCAAAGGCGCTATTTAAAAAATATCCACAGTGAACAGTTCAGTGAATATCATGCAATTAATCTTCTTTCCATATTTATCTGGTATTTGGCCTGGTTGTGGAACACTTTATTCTGAAAACTGAAAACAGAGCGTTGACACAACAAAACGCATTTTCGGCGCAACGCAATTTAATTATTTGATGTGGTGTGTTCATGTGAAGTTAATACTTCATCTTCTCTCTGTGTGTAACAGTTTTATACTGAAAAAAAGTGAGAAAGAATGACAGTAAAGTGTTTCTCCTTCATGTCAGCCATTTACCATAAATATCACAATACGGGCGCACTACATTATTATTAATATTAATATTATTAATAATAATGTAGTGCGCCCGTAACATTATTATTATTATTATTATTATTATTATTATTATTAATATTATTATAATAAAGGGATGGCTGCCCGTTTTTCCATTTCATATTTTTGATCTGAACCTAATTTTGAAATATGAAAAAAAAACAAGCATTTTCTTCATTTTTTTTGTGTTAAAATCAAAAACAAATAAGAAAATAACAAGTCAATTTTTCACTATTTGATTTTTGATTGCCAATTGAAAATGGAAAGAACGAATGATACACGGAGTCACCATTTTCTTCAATCGCTTCATTTTAATGCCTGGTACAACTAAAGGTACATTTAATGAACCTTTAGTTGTAGCAGGAATCAGAATAAACAAGAAACTGTAGAAAACACGGTGGTCTAATCATTTTTTCCATGTTTAAATGTGATCAGAAGACTTGCATCCACCTTTTTTTTCTACTTTCCTGCTAGAACAGTTCTTTCATAATATTTCGTTCGATGTCTCACCAGACATAGTGAGACATCTCACTCATATTACTCAGAGAACCAGGGTTATGTAAATAACCTGAAGTTTTTACTATGACAATTTTTGTGATTTAAATCAAATTTAAAGGTTGTCCGGCTGTGTAAAGGTGTGTGAGATACTTGCTCAGCTCTCTTTCTTCATTCTGGATAAAACTATTAATGAACTGAGCTCAGTAGCACCCTATGATGAAATAATTTCATGATAATGTAATAAAATTTGCACTTAACTCAATCAAAATTGTAATAAAGCCCAATAATGTAAAAACTTCACCAATAATGACATTAAATATCCTGACTGATATTGTAACAGCATTTTTACCGATAATAAAATACCTTGTCTTTTTTTCTGTCATTTTGTGTCTTTTGTTTAGTCATTTTAAGTCTTTTTTTTGTAAATAAAACCCAATAATGTAATAAATTAAATATAATTAATAAATATCCTGACTGATAAGACTCCAGGTTACTCTTACCTAACCTCATGAAAACAAACAAACCAACAAAACAAATTATACAAACTATAGCTCTATAACGCTGTGTGTGTGTGTGTGTGTGATCTCCTACCTCGTCCTGAAACATTAGAAGTTTGAGGAATGTTGGAAAGACAGAAAAAACTAAGCTGGAAAACTGTTTTCCAGCCAAAAACTATTCTGAATCCATTGACTTCACTCCTTTATGAACTCTTATACATGTACATATATAGTGTTTCCGTTACGTTTACAGTCTGGGGGGGTTGACATATTTTCCGACACGCATGTCCCCGGGAAAAAAAAGTACATTTTAACTTTAATGCATCAATCAGTAGATACCGTGACATAAAGCCTCTGGAGAATTACTTTTTTCAATTAAAAAGCCCAAATTTGGTGCCTCTAACACATTCTAATGCCACTATTCCATCATGTACACCGATCTTAATCACTGCAGACTTTAATTATTGTAAAGGAGAATAAGGATTCTTGAATATTTTATTTAAGACGTCTTATTTTGACAGTCTTACTGTAAATTCTGTGGCGGACTCTTAACACATCCATGTGCTCTTATTTTGAAAGCTACATGTTTAGTGACAGGAAGTAATTTAGATCCTTATTCACAGACAGAGGACAGAGTCCTTCTTTTGCCCAAACTCCAAGGATGCATGTGTGTATCCTCCGTGCGCTCCGATTACCCATAATGCATTGCACACACACCGGTCTACCAGGAGATTTAAAAATGGCGAGCGTAGAAACAGCGACGCCGGCGGCGCAATATGTATTTAAATATATAAGTATTTTCAGTTTACACTGAATGTTGTCACATAACTTACAAAACGTGTGTTCAAAGTCAAGCAAAAACATAAACATAAACAAATGACAGAATATTAAGCTAAAGATAATAAACGTCATCTTGATACATTGCCGGTTAAGTTAATTAATGCCGTCTCAGTCGCTAAAGTTATTGTTTATTAATTTATATGCGTCAGATGATGATGTACTATGTGCAACTATGCCATTCAGAAAGTTATACATTTCTTTATTGTGTTTACAGGGACCGAAAGTCCGCTATTATCCGTTATTGTTATTTATAAATAACTGTTATTGTACTGTACTGTAAAATAGAAAATGAAAAATCACAGAACATATTTCCATGATGAATTATGCTCCGCTGCTTTTATGGAACTAAGTAGCGGCCAAATTCAGCCAGGATCAGTTAAATATTCAGGTTTAATCCACTTTGTGGCTTTTACTTGATAAATCGTGGAGATTCAACCTTAAAGCATCTTCTTCCATTTTTACAGATATAATAATAATAATTATATAATATGTGTCAGAGTGCTGATGCCAAAGACACATCATGTCGTGAACTGGTTTTGAAATTGCGGCGCTGATTTTATTTATTTATTTTTATTAAACTGATACGAACAGATACTACACTTGATCTTAGCCAAAAGGCTGAGGGCGTACAGCCGCACACTCTGAAGGCTGTCCCATTAGTGGTTACACCAGTGAAAGGAAGGACTCTGGTCTCTGGAGGACCCGACTCCGAAGGAAGGATCCTACCAAGGAAGGATCCTACCAAGGAAGGACCCTTGACTTTGGTATACAGCTACAGTTTAGCTTTTTGTGATTAAAACAACATTAATTGTAAGCTAATGTTAGCTTGCGGCTACTAAACGGGGGTGGGTGACAGACACTCTGCTGAGCAGCAGCAACACAACGCAGTAGAATTTCATATCGTGAAAAGTGTAAATATACTTCAAGTAGCTTGAAATGTGACTTTAGAGCGGCAAATTGGACTCATAGAGGAGCGCCACGGTCTGGGTTATTACTGGGAATCTGCAGGTGTGTAACTCTGCCGCGCACAATCCAGAGAGCAAACAGTGAGTGGACACGTCAAACATGACAGAGATGACACGCTGTCATGTAAAATACTCCCTCCTCATATAATGGTAGGGGAAACACTGTTATATATATACACACACACACACACACATATACACACACACACACACACATATACACACACACACACACACACATATATAAATAAATATATATATATACACACGCACACACACACATACACACACATGTATAAATAAATATATATATATACACACGCATACATATATACGCACACACACACATATACGCACACACACACATATACGCACACACACACACACACACACACACACACACATATATACACACGCACTATCAGGGGTATTTTATGCCAGGACACTATACTTAAACGCCTAAAACACGTCGCCTGTGCCAGCATAAAGTCTGATTAATAGGCGTGCTTACAGACACATGAACTCCAAACCCCCACAGAGCTGTCAGGATATTTCTATTATTTTCAGGCCAGTTTTTATTTTCTTGTTAACGAAATCTCTCTCTCTCTCTCTCTCTCTCTCTCTCTCTCTCTCTCTAGGTTTGAATGATATCGAATTGATATTTAATGATAGCAAGGGTGAAAGGGATAATTAAAATAATTTCAGCTACTTAAAAATAGTAATAGTAAAGTGCGACGCTCACAGCCAGTTCCCAGCTTCGCGCGCGGACATACAGTTCATTATGCACCAGCTGTAATTAGGTAGGTTTACCTGCCTGCAGAAGCCTTAATCGCTGTCACCCCTGAATATTAAGTAGCCATGTGGACCTATCTAATGAATATTCAGTAGCCATGTGGACAGCAGTCCGTTCACAATATGATTCCATCGGACCTTATATCTACACTGTTTAACCCAATTCGGTACTTATGCACAGTCCCATTATGTTTTACAGACATTCGTAGTTAACTAATGAGGTAAAACATTTTGTTTAAGCTGCATTTTGCTGACTTTCACTCCTAAAACAGGCTAATTAAGCCTCCGGTTTTGGCCGGAAAAACGTTAAGTTTATCTGGTACGTACGAGATAGTCTTTCTCTTCATCTATAAGTTGTGCTTTCTTATAAACAATACCATATGAAGATGAGACTCTGTGTAACAGCTGAACTGTTATAGGCTTACAGGCGTTACACACACACACAGGCGTCCACTACCTTCGCTCGTGGCACTTTTCACCCGTCACCCATGTTATCTGGTGTACTCGCAATACGCGTGTCCACGCGTTTTAGTATAGTGTGCTGGAATAAAATGCCCCTCATACACGCACACATATATACGCACACACACACATATATATACACACACACACACATATACGCACACACACACATATACGCACACACACACACATACGCACACACACACATATATACACACGCACACATATATACGCACACACACACACACATATATACACACCACACATATACGCACACACACACACATACGCACACACACACATATATACACACGCACACATATATACGCACACACACACACACACATATATACACACGCACACATATATACACACACACACACACATATATATGCACACACACACATATATACACACACACACATATATACACACGCACACATATATACACACGCACACATATATACGCACACACACATATACGCACACAAACGCACACATATATAAATAAATATATATACACATATACATATATATGTATATATATGTGTGTGTGTGTATATATACATACAGATATATATAGATATAAACATACATATATATACATAAACATATACAAGTGTGTGTATATATGTGTGTATATATATATCTATATATATATACATACACTTATATATGTATGTATATGTGTATATATGTGTATATGTGTGTATATATGTATATATATGTGTATATATATTCTTGTCTCCATCTCCATTCTGCTTCCCTTTAATACCTTTTCTTGATTTTTACTCTCCTCTCCTTGTTTCCTCTCCTCTCCTTTTTCTAATGTTATTGCCTTCCCCCTCTGTTCCTTGCGTCCTCGCTCTGTCTTTTAATTAAATGTTCAGTTTATGTGTAATAGGTAAAGCCGGGGCTTATAGCGGCGCAGTAAAAACTTAAATCATGTCGACTTCATGTTTGCCTCAGAATGATGAGAACGACCAATCAGACGGCCGGGACGCCGGCCAGCTCCATGATGTAATATCCTGTTGGCTTAAATCCTTTTATTTTAATGTCACTCTCTCTCTCTCTCTCTCTCTCTCTTTCTTTCTTTCTTTGCATCATGGAGTTAATGCTACACACACACACACACACACACACACACACACACACTCACACACACACACACACCCCGTCTTATATCCTTTGCCTCACCTCTGTCAGTGGGAGCAGCAGGAGGAGGCTCAGACGTCACAGAGGAAACGGCCAAAACATTATTCCAATATGTTTTTATTGCTGCGATTATTAGATTTCATAAAATAAATCCATTTAAAGTGAGTTTACCGCTTGTTCTCTCAGAATGAAGGGCCACAGTGTGTGTGTGTGCGTGTGTGTGTGTGTATGCGACTGTGTGTGTGTGCGACTGTGCGCGACTGTGTGCGTCTGTGTGTGTGTGTATGCGACTGTGTATGCAAGTGTGTGTGCGATTGTGTGTGTATGCGACTGTGTGTGTGTGTGTGTGTGTGTGTGTGTGTGTATGTGTATGTGACTGTGTGTGCGACTGTGTGTGTATGCGACTGTGTGTGACTGTGTGTCTGTGTGTGTGCGCGACTGTGTGTTTGTGTGTATGCAACTGTGTGCGACTGTGTGTCTGTGTGTGTGTGCGACTGTGTGTCCGTGTGAGTGTCTGTGTGTGTATGTGTATGGGACTGTGTGCGACTGTGTGTATGTGTGTGTGTGTGTCTGTGTGTGTCTGTGTGTGTCTGTGTGTGCGACTGTGTGTCTGTGTGTGCGTGCGACTGTGTGTCTGTGTGTGTGCGTGTGTCTGTGTGCGCGACTGTGTGTCTGTGTGTGTGTGCGACTGTGTGTCCGTGTGAGTGTCTGTGTGTGTGTGTGTGTATGGGACAGTGTGCGACTGTGTGTGTGTGTGTGTGTGTGTCTGTGTGTGCGACTGTGTGTCTGTGTGTGCGTGCGACTGTGTGTCTGTGTGTGTGCGTGTGTCTGTGTGCGCGACTGTGTGTCTGTGTGTGTGTGCGACTGTGTGTCCGTGTGAGTGTCTGTGTGTGTATGTGTATGTGACTGTGTGTGTGTGTGTGTGTGTGCTCTACAACACTAACCTTTAATCACCAAATCTTTTTTGCATCTGTGTGTATTTCTACAGCTTAATGACCTGTGTGTGTATGTGACTGTATGCGACTGTGTGTGCGTGTGTGTGTGTGTGTGTGTGTGTGTTTCTATACATCGGTGCTAATTCTGTTCCACAGCTCGACTCAGTTTCCACTGGCGTCCACTTAACATTAAGACTATTTCCCTTACTTCAGCGTAGGCCTAGTCTACTCTAATCTGCTGACCTACTGTGTGTGTGTGTGTGTGTGTGTGTGTGTGACAGGAGGGTATTAGCATGTATTTTCCACATGCGAGTGTGTTGCAGTGTGGTTTCCATCATGCTTTCATTTTAAATCATGCATCCAAATAACACTGGAGCGTGTGTGTGTGTGTGTGTGTGTGTCTTATTACCTCTGAATAATCATGTCGGGGCATTCTCTATTTTCTGTGGAGCGTTCACATGTTCATTAGGAAAACATTCAAGTTATTTTCTTAATATTTTCATGGGACCAGTTTTTGACAGTATTCACAGCGAGTCGTCTGTGTTTTTTACGCAGATTTTTGTGCCGCTGTGGTAGCTGATAATAACTCTGGGGGAGTCATGCTTCCCCACAAGAACATTTAATACATTTTACATTTAAATGCATTGATTTTGAACACTTTTACAAGACACTTAAACAAGACGTT
>NC_081533.1:2206167-2241167 GCF_030273125.1 Centropristis striata | reverse complement strand
CAGAGTTTAGTACAGAGATTCATCGGAGAAAACGTCATTATAAACTGTTTGGAAAAGGCCGGGCGCAATAATAAAATACCTGGCAGGTGACTGGATGAACCAAACACTCGCCAGACCAATCAGGGCTATAGGCGACATAGGCGGTTTGCCGCCAGTCACCCTCGAGGGAGAAAAACAAAAAAAACAATAATTTTCGATGCCCATTTTCCTCCTCCCTTCTTGTTCTGACTTGAAAATTATAAATATTAACAAAATAAAGAAACAAATAAACAATGACATTTTGGTGCTGAGTCACATGACGTGTGGTCATTGCCTTGCCCCCCTTTAGACGGTCAGATCCCTGTCTCAGAGGTCAGGTCCAGTGACAGACACGTTATGTTTTGATAAATCTTCCAGATGAAACACCGTCAGAGCTCTCCGGTGCGTAGTATCGAAAGAGAAGAAAAGAGGAGGAGGAGAAGAAGTCCCAATCTTTTTTTTAAATGCCGTTTTGTGTTAAGACGTTTCATTTGTATTAGCTTGCTAGCTAGGTTAAAATAAAGCAACGGAAAATGACCAAAAAAGACACAAAATGACTAAAAAAAGACACAAAAAGACAAAAAAGTACTAAAAAAAGACACAAAAAGACAAAAAAGACACAAAAAGACAAAAAAAAGACACAAAAAGACAAAAAAGACAAAATGACTAAAAAAGACACAAAATGACCAAAAAAAGACACAAAAAGACTAAAAAAAGACACAAAATGACCAAAAAAAGACACAAAATAACTTAAAAAAGACACAAAATGACCAAAAAAGACACAAAATGACTAAAATGACCAAAAAAGACACAAAATGACCAAAAAAAGACACAAAAAGACAAAAAAAAGACACAAAATGACCAAAAAAAGACACTAAATAACTTAAAAAAGACACAAAATGACCAAAAAAAGACACAAAATGACTAAAAAAAAACACAAAATGACTAAAATGACCAAAAAAGACACAAAAAGACTAAAAAAAGACACACAATGAGAATCCATGTGGGAGTGTCTCAATGCATCATGGTACTTTTCCAGAACTTATTATACATTTTTAAATGATTATAAATCATGGTGAAGACGACTATAGCGGAGGGAGCTCAGATATAACAGCTATAAGCTCTCACATACTTTATGAATCTCATTTCTATCTGCTACAGAGGCTGAAAAATCTATTATTTAGTAGGAAGAGTTGACACTTCTGTTGGATTTACAGGAAAACTTCAGGTTTTAGGGGCTGATTTTAAAATCGCCCAGAGGTTTTACAGGCAGTTTTTCCAGCTGTTTGAGGCTTAAATGGGTTTATGGACACTGTTCTCTTTTATATCTTGTGCAAATTCTTCAGACCTTTGACCACATATTAGTCGCTTCAAACTGTTATTATATTATCACACATCTGCTCAGCTTTCTCATATTTTATCTTGTTCCATAAGTTTTTGTCCCTGAAGGTGATTATAATCTCTTACTACTGTCAATGTTATAATCTATATAAAAATAATATCATAAGAATATTTAAAATCAATTTAAACATTGCAAGAAAATGCACACAAATCTGCTACACACACACACACACACACACACACACACACACACTGACTGCTAAAGACACAGAAAGACACAAAATGACTAAAAAAGACATAATCTATATAAAAATAATATAATATGAATATTTAAAATCAATTTAAACATTGCAAGAAAATGCACACAAATCTGCTACACACACACACACACACACACACACACACACACACACACACACACACACAGTCTGACTGCTAAAGACCATTTGTATAAAAAGGGGAGGAAAGAATAAATAAATGTTTTCAGTAGCTGGAAAGTTATCAACTCCTTAGTTGGAGGGCTACACACACACACCAGTCTGGACCCCGACACACACACACACACACACACACACACGCTCTGAGTCTTGCTCCAGTACCAACACAAATAAAAGGGCAGAAAAAAATCATCTAAAAATGTAGCGCAGCCTGCCAAGGCCACGGTCCTCCCTTTTATCACAATAAATCATAGCAAAGAGTTGGAATGGTGTGCGCTTGTGTGTGTGTCTTAGTGTGTGTGTGTGTGTGTGTGTGTGTGTGTGTGTGTGTGTGTGTGTGTTTGTGGGCGGCTGTCTAAGCGCTGCCTTTGTTTTCCATCCCACTTATAAAGGTCAGAGCCCTCGGGAGTCATTATATCACCCTGATATTAATGCCTCTGAGCTGAGAATATTACTCCGTGTGTGTGTGTGTGTGTGTGTGTTTTTGTGTGTGTGTGTGTGTGTGTGTGTGTGCGCCATGTGTTTTTACTAACAGAAAAAGTCCAGTTCATTACTTGAGTGAATGTTTGTGTGTTTTTCCAAGTTAATTTACTTTGATTTCTGGGCCTGACCTTTGTGTCTGCAGCAGTAAACGTGTATGTATTCATTAGGAATTAGTGGATTATTGAGTTATGCAGCTATTCAAAGTATTTTCTGTACTTTTAATTTAATGCGTGTGTGTGTGTGTGTGTGTGTGTGTGTGTGTAAACCCTCCTTGAGTCCAAACCATAAGTAAGAGCAGGTCTGCTGTCACGAGTCCTGTTTCATTCTGGATGTTGCTCTTTTCTGTCTTGTCAGATTTTGTTTTTATGGCCGTTTGAATTCAAATGAGACTAAACACATTTGTCATGAATAAATAAAAGCGTATACAGAGTAAAAGAGAACATACAAACCAAACATTTTTTAAAAGGGAATGAAGGAAAACACTTTGAATATCCACATAAGGCCTGTTCCTACAGTCTACTTACTGCTCTAATCCAGCTATTCTCAACCTTGGGGTCCCGACCCCAATTGGGGTCGTGAGATGATTTCTGGGGGTCGCCAAATCATTTTGGAAGTCAGCTCTGTCTCCACTGTGTGAAAGTGTTCAAAAAGACTAAAACATATGGTCATTTAATGTCTTTTTTGGGTCATTTTGTGTGTTTTTTTGGTCATTTTGTCTTTTTTTGATAATTTTGTGGTCAATTTGTGTATTTTTTGGTCATTTTGTTTCCTTTTTTTGGTCATTTTATGTCTTTTTTTTAAGTCATTTTGTGTCTTTTTTTTAGTCATTTTGTGTATTTTTTGGTCAATTTGTTTCTTTTTGTGGTCATTTGTTGTCATTTTATGGTCGATTTGAGTCCTTTTTTGCTTAATTTTATGTAATTTTTTGGTCATTTTGTCTTTTTTTGATGTCCTTTTTTTAGTCATTTTGTGTATTTTTTGGTCAATTTGTTTCTTTTTGTGGTCATTTGTTGTCATTTTATGGTCAATTTGAGTCCTTTTTTGCTTAATTTTATGTAATTTTTTGGTCATTTTGGTCAGAGAGATGTTTTAGTTGTTGTCTGCTTCATTATTTGTCCAAAATTCGTTGTGTCAACTGAGTTTGTCTGATCTGAACTGTGAGATTGTGTTCAGTGCATGTTAAATTGGGGGTCGCGACTCAAGAAGGTTGAGAACTACTGCTCTAATCAATACTTTTACATCATAAAAAAGACAAGAAAAACAACATCTTATATGAAAAATGTACTATTACTACTTTATTATGGTTTATGTATAAATTCTAGGATGTCTGACAACCCATTCTAACATTTGTTGTTCTTTTTTTTGGGAGAATAATGATGGTCTGCGGTTGATTATCTCCCTCAGCTCACTAATGCTCAGTATAGTATCGTATATAGAGACGTTTTCCACTAATTAAGTAATGTTGGAGGACGAAGATATGGTTTTAGGGCTGTTTCTACTACCGCCCAACACCCGGAATGAGGCGGGTCTCACTCGCCCCTAATTTGAATACAAGCATACAATTTTTTAGTCCCTGTCAAAGAGCAGGGTCTTTTTTCTCCCCTGTAAACAGCCTGGTTGCTGATTGGATAGAACACTAAGCAGGATGTGACGTAGTACTGGACGCCACAACAACACGCAACATTTGTAAAAGCCGGTGAGGCAGTGTTGCCAACTTAGCAACTTTGTTGCTATATTTAGCAACTTTTCAGACCCCCTTAGAGACTATTTTTCAAGAAAGCGACTGGAGACAAATCCAGCGACTTTTTCTGGTGTTATTGGAGACTTTTGGAGACTCGTTCATACTCTTCTTAACGAGCCGCGGGGGCCGGAGGCTCTTCTTAACGAGCCGCGGGGGCCGGAGGCTCTTCTTAACGAGCCGCGGGGGCCGGAGGCTCGTTAAGAAGAATAAGAACGAGTCGAAGCGGCACAGTCCTCCTGCAGCAGTCTCTCCCAGCTGCAAAGCTGGAGGGGATGTTACCCCCTTAGCGTCCAGTCTGCAAATTGCTAACAGGCTAACAGTTAGCTCTGTAGCAGTACAGTGTGTATGTGCTAACAGGCTAACAGTTAGCTCTGTAGCAGTACAGTGTGTATGTGCTAACAGGCTAACAGTTAGCTCTGTAGCAGTACAGTGTGTATGTGCTAACAGGCTAACAGTTAGCTCTGTAGCAGTACAGTGTGTATGTGCTAACAGGCTAACAGTTAGCTCTGTAGCAGTACAGTGTGTATGTGCTAACAGGCTAACAGTTAGCTCTGTAGCAGTACAGTGTGTATGTGCTGCTGCTGCAGGAGGTGTTAGCTTAGCGATCTCTGTTTGTTTACAACAAGCACCAGACACTCTGTGCACAGTTAGTGATGCCGGTTAATTCACCATCACTCTGTGAGGATTTTCTCTGCTTCCTTCTTAAATAAAGAGTCTTTAAGTTCACCTGCTCTGCGTCTGTCTTGAGTCCTGACTGACATTTTTAACACAATTAGTAAAAACTGAGCCCTCATCAGTGTTTTAGTCTAGTTATTATCAGTCAGGTGGAGATGCTCCGGGTCTCTTCTCTTCCTGTTGGAGTCATTCAGCTGTTTCCAGGTGAAGGTTTCCTCTCCCAGCCAGGTGAATCGACCCCTCCAGGCTGATCTAATGGAGGAGCAGGCTTTTCATTATATTTTAAGACTCGCCCTGTTCTGTTTTTACAGCCCGCCTCGCTACAATATAGTCTTTCTGCACAGGGAGTCAATGGGAGCCATATGGAAACACAGAACGGGACCTGAGCTGCTATTTCTGTCACACAGAGAACTTATTGTACTGTACCGATGGAGAGAGAGAGAGAGAGAGAGAGAGAGAGAGAGAGAGAGAGAGAGGAATAAGGTGGAAGAGAAAGGGATGAAGAGGAGGAAGAGAGGAAGTGGTGGTAAGAAGGAGGGAGGGGTGGAGAGGAAGAGAAGGAAATAAAAAGAATGAAGGGAAAAGAAAAATAGAGTTATATATTATAGTTATATGTATATATATATATATATATATATATATTTATATATATATATATATATTTATATATATATATATATATATATAACTCTATTTTTCTTTTCCCTTCATTCTTTTTATTTCCTTCTCTTCCTCTCCACCCCTCCCTCCTTCTTACCACCACTTCCTCTCTTCCTATATATATATATATATATTTTCTTCATTGTTGGTTTCTTATTTTATTTTTGCATGACTTTTATCCATGGTTTTTCCGTCAAAGCACTTTGTGAACGCTTTTAAGGTGCTATATAAATAAAGGTATTATTATTATAATTTGACCCAAAACATAACAGGAGGGTTAATATATTGTCCGTGTACGAGACAAACAGACTGCTCTCACTGGAATCAGCAGACAATCAGGTGATCGCAGGAAGTGACGGTGGAAAATAGAGCCCTCGAGTTTCATTCTCCAGAGGTGATGAGGTTGGCAAAGTCGGTCCATTTGGCAGTGAGAGCATCTTTATAAAACGGTACATGGTTCAGATTTTAGTGATTGTAAGACCAGTTTTTAAATGCAAGCGTTCCAGGCGACGACCTTTGGCTTTGAGGAGTTGTGATTCAGGGTAAACCAGGGGCAGAGTGGGACCAGTCCGAGTCTTTAAGAGAGCAAGATCATCCAGGGTGGTAGTCAGTCCGTCATTGTAGAGGGAAACCAGTTCATCAGGAGCAGAAAAGTCGTCTGTACTGGGGAGGTTGTCCGGTTTATTGGTGAT
The DNA here is from genome assembly GCF_030273125.1 of Centropristis striata. Taxonomy (NCBI): domain Eukaryota; kingdom Metazoa; phylum Chordata; class Actinopteri; order Perciformes; family Serranidae; genus Centropristis; species Centropristis striata. The sequence goes on along the minus strand of NC_081533.1, from coordinate 2,235,120 downwards.
TGAACCAACGACCCATTGAAATGAATGTCTTCAACAGTCTAAGTGGATGAAACCATCAGAAATGAAGCTTATCTCACCTATCAGTAGGAATATATATTTGTTACAGATGGAAGAGGGCCAGGAAATGATGTTTTGAGTGATTTTTTGTGGCGCAAAATGTCAAAGCTGTTTCTTTTGTAAAGGTCTGCAAACTAGTGTTTCAATATGGCCGCCTGGAGGTCATGTGACTAATCAAATCATTGCTATTGGTTCCCTATACTCTTCCCTCTTTATTAAAGCATCACATCACTCAAAAACATGACTTGTAGAGATTTGAGAGTTCCACTCCAAACTGATCCGGTCCTGAACTGATCCGGTCCTAAACTGATCTGGTCCTGAACTGGTCTGGTCCTGAACTGATCCGGTCCTAAACTGATCCGGTCCTGCCTGATCCGTTATTACCTGATCTGGTCCTGAACTGATCCGGTCCTGAACTGATCTGGTCCTAAACTGATCTGGTCCTGAACCGATCCGGTCCTGAACTCATCCGGTCCTGAACTGATCAGGTCCTAAACTGATCCAGTCCTGAACTGATCCGGTCCTAAACTGATCCGGTCCTGCCTGATCCGTTACTACCTGATCTGGTCCTGAACTGATCTGGTCCTGAACCGATCCGGGCCTGAACTCATCCGGTCCTGAACTGATCAGGTCCTAAACTGATCCGGTCCTAAACTGATCAGGTCCTAAACTGATCCGGTCCTGAACTGGTCTGGTCCTGAACTGGTCTGGTCCTGCCTGATCCGGTCCTGAACTGATCTGGTCCTGAACTGATCTGGTCCTGAACTGATCTGGTCCTGCCTGATCCGTTACTACCTGATCCGGTCCTGAACTGATCCGGTTCTGCCTGATCCGTTACACTCAAAAACATGCATTGTATAAATTTGACAGGTCAAAAACGGGGCAGCAGCGTTCCACAGAGGGTTAAAGATGGAGGCAGCAGCCTCAGGTCCACCCTGCAGCCTGGAGGTCTGATCAGGAGGAGTTGTGGTGCAGCTGTGCGACACATGGAATAAATACATGAATTAAAACAGAAACCACAGAAGAAGAAGAGAAGAGAGTAAAGTAGGGGAGAGGTCAGAGGTCGAGCTCTGCGGCGGCACAAAGACGTAAGAACGGCGAGGAACTCTGACTCTGCATCGATTAGAGAGATTATAGAACGGAGGCTGACGCAGGACACACACACACACACACACACACACAAACACACACACACACACACACACACACACACACACACACACAGTAAAATAATACATCTATAAAACTCCCACGATGCTTCAATAATGGGAACACACACACAGATCACATATACACATAATCACACACAGTGACGCATTCATACAGATTCCCCAACACACACACACACACACACACACACACACACACACACACACACACACACTCTGTAAGCTTATATGTCTCCACTCAGTGATCATTACCTGTCAATCAAAAGGGGAAAGAGGAGAAAACAGTGAGTTCACTGAGGCTGTTTACACAGAGCAGAGGGGAGAGGACAGGAGAGGCTGTTTACACAGAGCAGAGAGGAGAGGACAGGAGAGGCTGTTTACACAGAGCAGAGAGGAGAGGACAGGAGAGGCTGTTTACACAGAGCAGAGAGGAGAGGACAGGAGAGGCTGTTTACACAGAGCAGAGAGGAGAGGACAGGAGAGGCTGCAGGACTTTCATATAATATAAATACTATTTAATTATTGCAGTGAAATAGAAGGCAACAGTGAGTAAAACGTAAAAAGAGCAGAAAACGCTGCTTGTTGGGGCTCAGAGGGTTAATTCTTCTGTTTGACTTGTTGTCACTTTCTTCTTCTCTCACCACAACTGAGACGCAAAACCAACGTGTCTGCAGAGAATCTGTAGCGCTGCAACGCCAGGAGGAAAACTAAACATCTTGTGAAAGGTCATCTGAATTAAAATCCTCCAGAAGACATGAAGACCTGCTGAACTGTTAGAGGCTCCATGTCTTCTCAGAGTAAACGGCACCAGAGACGTCTTTATATCCTGCACACGGACCCACAATCCACAGGACTTTATTCAGCATATGCACCACGTCAACACAATATACAGAGATCTTTTTTAATGCTTTGGAGCAGATTTGCTTGCAAAATCAGAACCTAATTGTCATTTACTGACATTATCGGGGTTCAGATATTGTGTTTTGCGGTAGCTGGCTGTGCATTTCACAGCTACGCCTTCAGTAGTGCTCCGTCTGAATCAATCCGCCCTCAATAACTATTTTATGGCTATTAAAACCATCTTATTATGCAGAAATGCAGTATAAAGAGCTATTGCATTGCAGATAGATAACTCGTGTAGCCAGAATAAATGCATTTTGTGAAGAAACAAACCCACAGGTCTCCTTCTACTGCAGCTACAGCTGCAACACACATCTTCAGCTGTAGATCCACTCCTGTTTCCCCAAAAGTTTTGCAAAGCACCGTCGCTTGTAACCCCGGATTCCACTGGAAGCGATACGACTCTGAAACAGGTCCGTCCGCAACGGCTGCATATCTCCGCAGTTGATTCAGATATTTTTTAGGCCCTGACGGCCCACCACTGGTGTTTTGTTGTGTGTTTGCATATATTTCTCAGGTATAATTATCAGTTTTACAATTAAGATTAATTAAGATAGCAAAGATGGAGTTTCAGGGATTTATATTCAGGGCCGACTCTAGGCGCCATCTACTGGAGGGGCGCTGCCAGTCACCCTCCAGGGAGAAAAAAAATTTTTTTTTTTACGATGCCCATTGTCGCCCTACCTTCATATTCTGTCTTGAAAATAGTAAATATTAACAAAATAAATTAACAGATAAACAATGACACTTGTGGTGCTGAGTCACGTGATGTGTGGTCATTGCCTTGCCCCCCTTTAGATGGTCAGATCCTGTCACAGAGGTCAGGTCACGTCAAGTGACAGACACATTATGTTTTGATAAATCTCACAAGATGAAACGGCCGTCAAAGCTCTCCGGTGCTCAGTATTTAAAGAGAAGCTCCAGCTGTGCTTCTTTGTGAATTGACTTGCAAGTTAATAATTCTATAAACAGACAGTTGTATTATATAGCTGGTTGGCACCATGGACAAACAGAAACAGGAGTTCCCTCCATGAAACAACAAGCGGAGCTGTTCAACACCAATGGATCTCACTGAGGAACCCAATGGGCTAGAGCCGGCCCTGGGTATAATTATCAGTTTTATAATTAAGATTTATGAAGATAGCAAAGATGGAGTGTCAGGGATTTATATTCACCATAACAGGAACATTTTGTATCTGATCACAGCACAAACTGTCACTTTAAAACTCTGTCTATTCTAACAGAATATAACCAGAAGAACATGAGCCCAGTTCCCTCTAACTATCAGCCAGATGTGTCTGTGTGGAGGTCAGGGGAGCATGATGGAGGAGGAGGAGGAGGAGGAGGAGGAGGAGGAGGTATAATTTCACACCTGTCAGGTTCACGGCCTCGGAGAAGACGAGAGGCGAGGTGAGAAGTCAGAACAAGTCTTTTCTTCCTCGGTTCTGCTTTAGTTTAGAGAACACGTGCAGACGATCCTGGAGGTTCTAGAAGCTGAATGATTCATCACCTGTTCACCTCGAGGAACCTCGACTCGTCTGTCTGCAGGATATTATTATTATATTAGCTCACGTTCACATGTAGAGGCTGGAAACAAACGTCCTTCGTCTGTTGGACTGAATATCTGAGGAAAAACTGACACTTTTTAGAAGCAAGTTGCAAACTTTTATGTGTTGTTGGTGGAGTTTTTACACTTTTATGCAACATTGATCTGCTGTTCGATTGGATCCATTAGCCACCATTCTGTCTAAATACTTTGAAGACTTTATGGTTTTTTTAGTGTAGCCCCAAGTAGGGCTGGGCGATATGGACCAAAAGTCATGCCCAGATATATTTAGGCTGAATATCGATATATATCCTGATATTTTTATCGCACAGTGAGAGCAAATGTTCAGTCAAAGTCTAATATGACATGTCACAAGTAGTTTTATTGAAATCGTTTATTTAAGTCAGCGGTTCCCAAACTTTTTTAGCTACGTCCCAACCGGGTTGACGCACCCCCAATCCTCCACACCTTAAAAAAAAAAACAAATGCAATAAGCTTTATCTGAAACACAGTTTCAATATAATGCAACAAAGTTATGTGCAAGCTTCCACTTTTAAGAGCAAAGAGGATGATGACATGCTCAGGATCAGAGGCAGAAAGAAGATATGTTGGGAAAATGTTATAATATTTTGAGCCGCGTTGAACAAAAATTGCAGCAAGTTTAAATGAGCGTGGAGCTAAACAACCCGTCATCATAACACAGGCTGGAAACATGGAAGAAGAGAACTTCTTCTACGCTTCATTTTAAGATGAAGTGCATTTTGAATAGCCTGCATTTATTAATTAATATTACAGTTTTTGATTTTACATTTTACAAAGGAAATGTTTATTTACATGTCTTTATTGTGTGTGTGTGGGGGGGGGGGGAATGTAATTGTGTAATTATCAGACCACCACACTTTGGGAATCCCTGATCTAAGTGAACATAAATGCTGTATATTTTCTAAGGTAATAAATCAAGTGAGAAATTGTCTCATTTCGTATTGAGATAGATAGGACCGGACATCTTTTGCAGCTGCTGTTGGAAGTTTTGAAAGATTTGCAGGTTGAAGGCACTTCTGGGTTTGCTCCACTGCTCAGACCAGGAGGTTTCCAGTTGGTTCGGACTGCGTTCTCACCGGCAGCAAGCCAAACTCTGGTGCACTTGGAAGCGAAACAAGTGTTCACGACAGCAAAAACCAAACAAAGCATCAGACAAAAAGCCCCTGAGTTGGTTTCAAGTGGACCAAGCAGCTCAGGTGTGAGTCCGCCCCCTTATATATATCATGTTTATACATATGAGCAGTTGATAATTACATTATTGAAAGTTGAAGATTTTCACTTCCCCACAAACGTAATAAGTCCCTGCAAACGTAACAACTATTACATTTGTGGGAAATCGCATGTTACGTTTGTAGTAGCAGCAGCAATTACATTTGTGGGATTATTCCATTAAAAGCTGCAGATTTTTATTACGTTTGTGGGTGTTACACACCTCTTTTTTGCAGTTCAGGACACAAATAGCAGCAAAAGTGAAACATGAAGCATTTAACGAGCCCGATACGTGTCTCAAGATGTGGAGGAGACCAAAACTGAGCTAAAAGGAGAGTAAATATTTGACTTCTTTTCATCGTATGGCCACAAATACAACTGAAAATACATTCTATTGTTGCTTCATGTCTGCTACATGCGTACAATAAATTTCCAAATAGTAACTTTAAGCCTTTCAGTGAGAGAACCAGGCCTTTATTTCTAAATTGATCCGTTACCAAGTGAATACGAACTCCAAATTTCCTCCATTGTCTTGATTAAATTGGTGTAATGTTCATTTCCGCTCTGCCTTTATGGCTCTAATGAGTGAATGAATGGATGGATCAATGGATATAGGTTATTAAATATATGTTTTATGTATATATATAAGAACCTACCAAGGTGTAAGAATGTCCCTGTTGTGTTGGCAGCTTGTTGGGCTGCCACCATATGGCAGGCTACTTCAAAGCTATAAAAACTCAAATACAACCATATAATCTGTATTACAAAAGTGAAATAAAAGAGCTACTTTTAACTCTCAGGCTTACGGGGGGAAAGACGTTTCTTTTAGCCTCCCTGCTTCAATTATTATATCAAAAAGGCACAGAATTCCTCCGTCTTTCCAGTCCTGGAAAACACATTTTATGACTGCAGCTTTATCATAAATAGGGCTTTCATTTTGTTTAAATAAAATAATAAAGAAAAGAATCTATAAACATGGGCTCAAAAGGATTACGGGGAACAAAAGGTGAACCTCCTTTCAAATAAGGAACAAGATTGTTTTATTAAAACATTGGCACACGAGATAACGATATAGTTTTCAAAAGCATGACTTGAACGCTTTGAAAATTATACTGCTATCGTGTGTACAAACGCTCCAGCAAAATACCCCGTTGAAGAGTATAAGATGCTAATCAGAAAAAGATTTTAATATAATGAGAAAAAGATATCAATGAGAGGTTTTTTTTCTTCTTCTTCTTCTTCTTCTTTCTGCGTGATGAAAGCAGCGTGTTTGTGTTTGAGCCGTGGCCCGCCGCTGAACTGTGGGTCTGTACGTGATTATGAGAAGAGAGAAGAATGTGGTTCACTAACAACACCAGCCCCGAGGACGGTGCCTTCCCAGGCTGTAAAACACATTCTGGTGCTGTTCACACACACACACACACACACACAAAACACACGGCCTTGTCTATAACACATCGTGGGGACGCAAGACTAGAACAGGCAACGTGGGAACCAAGGTTATTATAGTTAACGAAAACTAGAATTGAAAAAACAAAATGACTGAAAAAACACTAAATTACTTTAAAAAGACACACAATATTACCAAAAAAAGAAACAAAATGACCAAAAAGAGACACAAAATTATTTAAAAAAGACACAAAATTACCAAAAAGACAGAAAACGACCAAAAAAAAGACCCTAAATTATTCAAAAAGACACAAAATGACCCAAAAAATACACAAAATTACTAAAAAAGACAGAAAACGACCAAAAAAAAACCTAAATTACTTAAAAAAGGACACAAAATTACCCAAAAACACATTCTGGTGCTGTTCACACACACACACACACACACACACACACACACACGGCCTTGTCTATAGCACATCGTGGGGACGCAAGACTAGAACAGGCAACGTGGGAACCAAGGTTATTATAGTTAACGAAAACTAGAATTGAAAAAACAAAATGACTGAAAAAACACTAAATTACTTTAAAAAGACACACAAGATTACCAAAAAAAGAAACAAAATGACCAAAAAAAGACGACATTTTTGAAAAAGACATAAAATTATTTAAAAAAGACAGAAAACGACCCAAAAAAAAGACCCTAAATTATTAAAAAAGACACAAAATGACCAAAAAACCCCCCACAAAATTACTAAAAAAAGACAGAAAATTACCAAAAAAACTAAATTACTTAAAAAGGACACAAAATTACCCAAAAACACATTCTGGTGCTGTTCACACACACACACAGCCTTGTCTATAGCACATCGTGGGGACACAAGACTAGAACAGGCAACGTGGGAACCAAGGTTATTATAGTTAACCGAAAACTAGAATTGAAAAAACAAAATGACTGAAAAAACCACTAAATTACTTTAAGAAGACACAAAATGATCAAAAAAAAGAAACAAAATGACCAAAAAAAGACACAAAATTACTAAAAAAAGACACTAAATTACTTAAAAACACGATACTTTCACAAAAATTTCAGTTAGTTTTGTAAGCAAAAAATACAGTGTCAGATAATAATCATTTTTTTTGTAACCTTTAATCCTTAAAACAAAGTCTGAAATCTCAAAAAAGCCTTTTAAGAAGTGAGGACCAGAAATGTCCTCACTTTGCAAAAATGTCCTCACTCTGTTGGTTAAAAACGTGTTCTGGTCCCCACTATGTAGGAAGTACAAGAACACACACACACACACACACACACACACACACACACACACACCCTGAGTGAGGCGGACGCCCTGCTGCTCTCCAACTCAACAGCTGTCGGAGTGTGAAACCTGATAAAAGCTGAAGCGTCGGCGCTTCGTCCAACTTTTGATAATAAGGTGATACTTTAGCGATCCAAGCGGGGGTCAAAGGTCAGAGTTAAGCTGTGGAGCAGCACCCCTGGAGCTGCAAGAGAGATTTAGTAACTTGCTCACTAATGCTTCACTAATCAATATTTTTTTATACCGACACTAAATCAAAACGATTTACGAGCAAAGAGAAAGTGAGAAATTCTCACTCTGCTGCTGTCTTCAGCAATTAAGATCCAGAAAACCTGTTTAGCACACTGCAGAAAAGGTCTAAAAACCAGATCAAACAGTAAATCTGAGGGAAAAGATCTTGCTGCATGGACAGATAACTTCACTTGACAAGATTTTTTAAAGTAAGATTATTAAATCTAGAAATAAGCACTTAAAATAAGAAATTAACTCTTAAAACAAGATAAATTAAAGCTGCAAATTATTTGTTTCTTACCAAGATAAAAAAAACTTAGATTTAGAAATGATAATAATTGATTGATAATTGATTTTGCAGTGCAGAACGCAGACAGCAACTAAAGTGGAACATGAAGCATTTAAAGAGCCTGATACGTGTCTCAAGAGGTGGTGGAGACCAAAACGGAGCTAAAAGGAGAGTAAATATTTGACTATTTGGCCACAAATACAACTGCAAATACATTCTAATGTTGCTTCATCTCTGCTAGATGCGTACAATAAATTTCCAAATAGTAACTGAGGCCTTTAAGTGAGAGAACCAGGCCTTTATTTCTAAATTGATCTGTTAGCAAGTGAATACGATCTCCAACTTTCCTCCATGTTCAACCTTTTTGTCTGGATTAAATTGGTGTAATCTTCGTTTCCACTCTACCTTTTTGGCCCTAATGACGTGAAGCTACATGGATGAAAAACCCAACACTTTCACTTGAATTTTCACATTAACAGTCCTTTGCATCCTTTCCCTTTATATGTAGGCTTTTATTGTGAAAACCCCCTGAAACTAAAGTGGAACGTGAGGCATTTAACGAGTCTGATATGTGTCTCAAGAGGTGGAGGAGACCAAAACGGAGCTAAAAGGAGAGTATGTGACACTCATTGAGGCCACAAATACAACTGCAAATAAATTCTAATGTTGCTTCATGTCTGCTACATGCGTACAATAAATTTCCAAATAGTATCTTTAAGCCTTTAAGTGAGAGAACCAGGCCTTTATTTCTAAATTGATCTGTTACCAAGTGAATACGAACTCCAAATTTCCTCCATGTTCAACCTTTTTGTCTTGATTAAATTGGTGTAATCGTCGTTTCCACTCTGCCTTTTTGGCTCTAATGACGTGAAATTACATGGATGAAAAGCCCAACACTTTCACTTGAATTTTCACATTAACAGTCCTTTGCATCCTTTCCCTTTATATGTAGGCGTTTATTGTGAAAACCCCCTGAAACTAAAGTGGAACTTGAGGCATTTAACGAGTCTGATATGTGTCTCAAGAGGTGGAGGAGACCAAAATGGAGCTAAAAGGAGAGTATGTGACACTAATTGAGGCCACAAATACAAATAGAATCAGGCCTTTATTTCTAAATTTATCTGTAACCAAGTGAATACAAACTCCAACTTTCCTCCATGTTCAACCTTTTTGTCTTGATTAAATTGGTGTAATGTTCGTTTCCACTCTGCCTTTTTGGCCTTAATGAGTGAATGAATGGATGGATCAATGGATATGGGCTTCATATATATGTTTATATATATATATATATATATATATATATATATTGACTGTTACAGCTTCTATATTAATATTTCTACTAATGCTACAAGAGGATTAACTTGTCAAAGCAGAACATTAAAAGGAACCTTTTACTGTCAGTTTGTTTCAACCTTGTTTATCTGGACATTTGAGTGAAAATATAAAAATCTGCTGACACGATGTATTTCCCTGTTGATGCTCCTTTTACTGCAGCGACCTGTGGTCTCCAGGAACACACCTGCCACTTTAGAGACCATTAAAGTCTTAAGAGCAGAACATAACATCATGGTCATTAAGCCTAATGATCTATAAATACCACTGACATTTACGACTCCGCCAATATGTGAATATTTTTATAGCATTATTAGAAATGATACGCCATAAACAAGTAATATAAAAGCCTGTCTCCTAAGGTGTGTTTGAGGATAAGGCGGGGAGGTTTATATGTGGTGACGCCATGGTAACGACCCGCCGGAGAGTGAATCTATCGGCCGGGCGGGTCGGGGTCAGCTCCTCGTCTGAGAGTCTGCTGCTTTTATTATTCACCGTTTTATATTTATGAGATGGATGGATCACGGCGCTGAGAGAGCAGAGGAGCTCGTTGGGCTAATTTACAGCTCGTCAGAGGTCAGAGGTCGGCGGGGCCGCCGGGACGCCATGATGTCAGACAAGTGACAATCTGTAACCGTGGCGACGGCGAGGACTCGCTCAGAGACACGGAGGAACATTTACAGCAGACAGAAAACCTCGTTATGATGTTTAATAAAGGAGAAGTTAAGAAAATGATGCTTATTGCTGATATTAGTTATTGTCATTAAAATCCGTGTGCAAAAAAAAAGTATTTTGATACTTTAAAGAAACCTGCTAAAATGTTGGGAACTAGCACTTTTTGTTTTTGGGTTTTTTATAAAAATGTTTTTTTCTGTGTTTTTTTGTCATTTTATGTTTGAATTTATGTGTTTTTTTTATGAGCATTTTTGTCATTTTTTGTGTCTTTTTTTATGTGTTTTTTTTTTTGTGTTTTTTGTCATTTTTTGTGTCTTTTTGTGTGTTTGATCCTGTTAAAAACATTAAATTCTGCTCCTCAGAGATACTGTAAAGACATGATTGATGGCTGTTTACACAGAGCAGAGAGGAGAGGACAGGAAAGGCTGGAAACATGACAATACTTCAATATGTAAAATATGTGGAGACACATTTTTTTTTCTCCAATATTCGTGACACAGTTGGAAAAGTGTTTACATATACATTAAATTTATTTACATTTTTCAAAAGCATATGTAGAACATTTGAAGACCTAACTTTTTGTCTTGTGTGTTATTTTTTATTGAAAATATTAGATAAATTCAACTTGCTCTTTTCTTTTGCATGATCATTTCTGTCATCCTTTTTTTTCTGCACAAAGACTGTTTGAGTTGTTCCACTTCTAGTCATGATGGAGCTGATTCCACAGAGCTGCAGGACTTATTATAGATTTATATATATATTTATGCAATGCAGTGAAATACAAGGCCACAGTGAGTAAAATGTAAAAAAACACTCTGAAACAGCTTGTTGGAGTTCAGAGGATTAAATACATTCTAATTGTATAAATGTTTTTCAGATATTAAGCAAATTGTCTTGTAATTTGCAGGCGTCAGTCACAAAGCAAAGAGACTTTTGCATAAAAAGATACAAACTTAGAGTTAAAAATAAATAAATAAATAAATAAAATGTGATTGATTAATGGACTTAGGGAGAGAGAGAGTGAGTCAATCTGGATCAAAGCAGAACAAGCTGAGAGAGAAAAAGAGATTCATCAGGCAGAGTGAGGACAGAAAAATGGATAGAGCTGTCACACACACACACACACACACTCACACACACACACACACACACACACACACACACACACACACACACCACAGGGGTCTTGATATACGAGGTTGCGGTCATGTGTTTGGCTCGCGGTCGCCGCCGGTGGCGATTGAATCACAGACCACGATGATGTCATATCTGTCTGGCTTGATAGTGTGTGTGTGTGTGTGTGTGTGTGTGTTTGTTTAAAAGTTATAAAACCGACTGAGCTCAGCTTTACAGTAAATCTCCCCCATTTTCTCTTGGTTGTCTCCATGTTTCACCCTGAGGATGAACCTGATGCCACATGTGTAATTAGCGTTAGCGAGCGGAGCCGGAGCTGATCGATGGAGAATCACCAGGATTACCTCGGCCGCCATTACTGAGACGCCGTCATACTTAATAATGGAAATCATGATGTGCAGTCAGGTTTTCATAAATAAGGGTTTTAGGAGAAACTAATGGGAAGACCAACATTTATTCCTTTTAATATATTTGGGACGCGGGGACCGTGTTCACAGCATGTTTTTAACCCACCAAACTAAATGAATTATGTATATATATGAAGAAGTTTTTGATCCAGGATTTGCTGCTTTGTGACGTAAATTGAAATGGATAATTTTATACTAGGGGTATGACGAGATCTCGTGCCACGAGATCTCGCAAGATTAAACTCGACGATATTTCTTGTCGCGTTAAAAATCAATCTCGCAAGATTTGTGAGTTTTCCAAAGCAGTTAAATGAAAAGAAGAAGAGGAGGAGGAGGAGGAGAAGCAGCAAGCATCCAGAATGAGTCGCAGGGGCCTCGTAAAGAAGAATAAGAACGAGTTGAAGCAGCAGAGTCCTCCTGCAGCGGTCTCTCCCAGCTGCAGAGCCAGAGGGGATGATAACCCCTTAGCGTCCAGTCTGCAGATTGCTAACAGGCTGATTGGATAGAACGCTAAGCAGGATGTGACGTAGTACTCGACGCCACAACAACACGCGCCATTTCTAAAAGCCGGCGAAGCAGTGTTGTCAACTTAGCAACTTTGTTGCTATATTTAGCGACTTTTCAGACCCCCTTAGCGACTATTTTTCCAAAAAGTGACTTTTCTGGTGTTATTGGAGACTTTTGGAGACTCTTTCTTACTCTTAAAGAGCCGTGGGGGCTTCTCCTTAGCGTCCAGTCGACAAATTGCTAACAGGCTAACAGTTAGCTCTGTAGCGGTACAGGGTGTATGTGCTAACATGCTAACAGTTAGCTCTGTAGCAGTACAGTGTGAATGTGCTAACAGGCTAACAGTTAGCTCTGTAGCAGTACAGTGTGTATGTGCTAACATGCTAACAGTTAGCTCTGTAGCAGTACAGTGTGAATGTGCTAACAGGCTAACAGTTAGCTTTGTAGCAGTACAGTGTGTATGTGCTAACAGGCTAACAGTTAGCTCTGTAGCAGTACAGTGTGTATGTGCTAACAGGCTAACAGTTTGCTCTGTAGCAGTACAGTGTGTATGTGCTAACAGGCTAACAGTTAGCTCTGTAGCAGTACAGTGTGTACGTGCTAACAGGCTAACAGTTAGCTCTGTAGCAGTACAGTGTGTATGTGCTGCTGCTGCAGGAGGTGTTCACTTAGTGATCTCTGTTTGTTTACAACAAGCACCAGACACTCTGTGAATTAACCGGCATCGCTAACTGTGCACAATCACTTTGTTTATGATCAGCGGAGACGCTGTGCATAATTAGCCATGCTGCTTTGTTTATGATCAGTTGCTAACGTTGTGCACAGTTAGCGACGGCAGCCACAGTTGAATCTCCCGTGTTAAATCTGTCCTGTATGTGGAAGAAGTTTATTAAAAGCTCATGCTTACATTGTGCATGTAAAGAGTTATAATAAAACATTTCAAAATGCAACTCGGTTAAATAAAAGTCTATTGGTTCAGTCAGATATTGGGTCATTGTAGTTTTCTTAAAATCTCGTCTCGTGAGCTGAGTGTATCGTCACACCCCTAATTTATACAAAAAAAATCATGTTTTGCATGGAATATTAAATGGAAAACAGCTTTAAAAAAGGAATGTCTTTGTTACTTTTAGATGTACTTTTTGCATGCAACACAACAACCATCAACAACATCATGTTGAGAAGAAAAAAGGGATTTAAATCGCCACTAAAAACACAAATATGTCTTTTTGGTCTGGCTGTCACTTTGAAATATCTCAACAAATATTTAGTGGATTGCCATGATTCTTGGTTCAGATATTCATCGTGCCCAGATGATAAATCCCATTGACGTTGGTTATCCTCTGACTTTTGCTTTCCACCAGATTAAGATTTACATTTAGATTTAAATGTCTCAACAACTGAAAGGAGGATTGCATAAAAATTCGGTTCAAGTTAATAACTTTTGTGATCCTGGTGCTTCTCTGGCCTCGTCTCATTTCATTCCTTTGTTTATTTTCCTTAACTGCTCATCCAAACTTTAGTCTTGGAGTTCGAAAGTTCAAAGTATAATTCTTTTTCTGTCAAAACTAAAATACTAAAAACCGGAAACAACTCCCCCTTTTCCTTTTTTCGTTTTAAACCAAAAACGGAAAAACGGATTTTGCTCTCAGCATCAAAAAACGAAAACAATAAAATAAAAATAACGGCCGTAATTTGGTTTTTGCAAATTACTTTTTTCATTTTTTATTTCTCATTCATTAATGTGACGGCAGACACACCGGAAGCGGGAAAATAAAAGTCCCGCCAAAATAAAAGTAGCACGTAGTAGTGGTATCGGCGGTCTTGAGCACAGTTTCCAAATTTATTTTTTGACAAATCTTTCTCTCCCTCTGCACTCTAGCGACGATATCATAGGGTAACATTGGGGGGCTTTTTTTGACGTGTTTTTGCTGAATAATTTGAAAAACGTTTGGTGAAACCCTTAGTTGACTAGTCGACCCTAGTCGACTGGAAAAAAACACGGTAGAACCGGAAGAATAAGTAGCGGAAAAGTCCGCAGAATAAGAATCAGTGTGCTTTTGCAAGCAAGCACACAAAATAAAAATAAGAATAAGCCCGATGAATAGTAGTTAGTGTGCTTTTGCAAGCAAGCACACAAAATAATAAGACATAAGTCCGCGGAATAACAATTAGTGTTCTTTAGCAAGCAAGCACACAAAATAAGCCCGTTGAATAACAATTAGTGTGCTTTTGCAAGCAAGCACACAAAATAAAAATAAGAATAAGCCCGATGAATAGTAGTTAGTGTGCTTTTGCAAGCAAGCACACAAAATAATAAGACATAAGTCCGCGGAATAACAATTAGTGTTCTTTTGCAAGCAAGCACACAAAATAAGCCCGGTGAATAACAATTAGTGTGCTTTTGCAAGCAAGCACACAAAAATAGGAAGAAGCCCGGTGGAGAGTAGATAGTGGCTCTTTCAAGCACACTCAACTAACTCTTGAATATCTTTTGTGCCTTCTTGCAATTTCATGTTCCATGTCAGAGGAAAAACTCCACCAAAGCCGTTTTTTTACTTTACTTTTTTCTTGACTCGTCCCAACATAAGCCTCATGTTTTGTCCCAGAGATAATTCACTGTCCATCCGTCTTTCAGTCGCCTGTTTGCCCTCACCGGTCCGTCCTTAAATATCTTCCTGCAGGTGGTCCGCCTGTTATTGTCGTCCCCAGGTGTCCAAATAGGAAGACGCTGAAAGACATGACAGGCTGTTCTGATGATTGCAGGTATTAAGGTTCAGGTGCAGCAGACAGATGCTTCATTATCATCACACTCCTCCACCTTTAATCACAGCATCACTCATCCTTTCCTCTCTCTCATCCCTCTTTCATTTCTCACCTCGTTGGTGAGGATAAATCTGGTCTGTCAGCTGTAAGAACACGAGCTAAATGTACGCTTTCACTGTCGTTTTTTGTTCAATAGGAGTCTTTTTCCTTCTCGTCAGTGAGGGAAACTTATTTCAAAGTTTCAGACAGATATATTCTTTTATTACCATAAAATAAAGGAATAGCATAAAACTTTTACTGTCACAAACTGTAGAAAACACACACACAAAAAGTTTTACTGTACAATATTATATTTTCATTTACAATGAATGGAGAAATACCACAATATCACAAGGACATAACTACCCTAAAAATAATAGTAGACCAAAGGACCTAACAAAGGAGCTAACATGACCAAAAAAAGACACAAAATGATCAAAAAAGACATAAAATTATCAAAAAAGACACAAAATTGACCAAAAGAGACACAAACTATCATTTCCCTCTCCTGACTCTCTCTCGTCTTTTCTTTCTCGCTGTCTTTCATCGTGGTGTCGTCCGTCTCTCTCCACCTTTGTTTTAACCTCTTGTCATCGATCGTCGTCAGGAAAAAGTCATTTGTCTGATTCTGCTTCATCATGCGGCTGACATGGAGGCAGACGCTCTAATTACCTTCCTTGTCAGAGCAGTTGAACTTTTACACACATTTCTTTCAGCGACTTGAACTTTAACCTGTCAAACTGTTGCTTCTGGTTCTCTCTCTCTTTTATCTCTCTTCTCTACAGTAGAGGTGCAGAACCCACAGAGAGATCAGTTTACATGCTTTTATAAGGCTGACATGAATATGAATGCAATATGTTGGTAGAATATATGATAGGGGTACAAACATGTCCATTAACCCTTTGGAGTTTGAGGCTATTTTGACTCCTTTTCTTTCTGTCTGTATAAACCACTCGTCGTTTTTTTTCAGCACTACCTCTCCTATATGACCTGATCATTTTTTTCATTTTGACTTACTGAAACAACAGTTTGAACACAAAAAAACACACCAACAACACATAAAAAATGACAAAAAACACACATAAACACATTTTTTAAAACAAAAAAGGCATAAAAACATGCTTTTTTTAAAAACAAAAAGTGCCTCTGCCTGTTCTAATGACCTACAGGGCCGTTTTTTTGAGGGGAGATCAGTCTCGGTGAACAGTGTCACAGGAGAAACTGCAGAAAACTTGACATAGAATTCACCCTCCCACGTCTATAATTAGACTAGTGAAAGTCTACTTTCAGCAGTTTAATAATAATCTTCCATAACTTCAGTGGTCTGGTGGTTGACCATGAACTCTACTCTACCTGCTGAACGTCTGGACAGCTCACATCTCTCTCCTTCACCTCCTTCTCTGTCCATCCATCCATCCATCCATCCATCAATCCATCCATCCACCCATCCATCCATCCATCCATCAATCCATCAATCCATCCATCCATCCATCCATCCATCCACCATCATTTCATCCATCCTTCCATCCATCCATCCATCCATCCATCCATCCATCCATCCATCCATCCACCAACCATCATTCCATCCATCCATCCATCCATCCATCCATCATCCACCATCATTTCATCCATCCATCATCCATCCATCCACCATCATTTCATCCATCCATCCATCCATCCATCCATCCACCATCATTTCATCCATCCATCCATCCATCCATCCATCCATCCATCCATCCATCCAGCCATTCTCCCACCCACCCGTCCATCCATCCATCCATCCATCCATCCATCCATCCATCCACCATCATTTCATCATCCATCCATCCATTCATCCATCAATCATTTCATCCATCCATCCATCCACCCATCCATCCATCCATCCATCCATCCACCATCATTTCATCATCCATCCATCCATTCATCCATCAATCATTTCATCCATCCATCCATCCACCCATCCATCCGTCCGTCCATCCACCCATCCATCCGTCCGTCCATCATTTCATCCATCCATCCGTCCGTCCGTCCGTCCGTCCGTCCATCCTTCCACCATCAGTCCATCCATCCATCCATCCATGGTCTGATGCTGGTTGTGTTTTTGTCTTTTTTTCTTCTTCTTCTCGTCCTCTCTCTGCCTCTCCACCTCTCTTTTCCATTCCTTTCTCCCTCTCTCTCTCTCTCTCTCTCTCTCAGCAGAAATTCTCTCTTTCTTGTGGTTTCTGGTGTTTGGGTGAATTATTCCTCCTTACCCCCCGAGCTTGGGTGAATGACGGAATAAGCCCGTGGTAATTCCTCAGAGCTAACCACAAACATGTCCCCCCTCCGTCCTCACTCCGTTCATACATGTCTGATTGTTACTGTGTTTGCTCTCTGACGTCTATGGAAAAGAGTTCCCTCTCTCTCTCTCTCTCTCTCTCTCTCTCTCTCTCTCTCTCTCTCCCTCTCTCTCTCTCTCTCTCTCTCTCTCTCTGCCTTGCCCCCCTTTAGCTGTCGGGCCATGTGTGTGCAACAGAGCGAGGTTACTATAGTGCAGAGAGAGAGTGTGAGACTTTATAATGACAACTGGATGACTGATTCTACTTTTTTCCCACTTATCTCCTCTACTCGCTGCAGCACATGTAATGACAGTTTTGTCCAACAACCAGGACGTGTCCCCAGTGGAAGTTTCTTGGTGCACGTCCCAGAAATCACCTGTCAGTCAAACAGCAGGACTGGGACTCTGTCCTCTGTTCGTGCTAACTGTCCCAGATTTCAGAAAATGTAGAAATGCTGTTTCTTCTGCAGCAAATTCTGGAAGGAAAGCTGAGATCAGGGGTCTCAAACTCAAATGACCTGGGGGCCGCTGGAGGCAGAATCAAAATAACCAAAAAAAGACACAAAATGACAGAAAAAAACTAAATTACTTAAGAAAGACACAAAATGATCAAAAAAAGACACAAAATTACTAATAAAAGACACAGACTGACCAAAAAATACACTAAATGACTTAAGAAAGACATAAAATTACTAAAAAAGACACAAAATTACCAAAAAGACACAGAATTACCAAAAAAGACCATTTTTTTTCAAAAAAGACACACATTTTTTTCAAAAAAGACACAAAATTATTAAAAAAGGACACAAAATGACCAATAAAAGTAATTAAAGGGACCTTCCACACACAACACGGTAAAGTGCCATTCATATAAAACTCACATTAAACTTTCATATCAAGGTGGGGGCCACAAAATATCGTCACGAGGGCCATAATTGGCCCGCGGGCCGCCAGTTTGAGACCCCTGATCTAGAGCAACAGAAAAGCTTCCATGTATTGAAAGAAGGTCAGATAGTTTGTCACACTGAGCCGTCTCTGGAAACAGACAATTTATCTTTTTAGTGCTCGTTTTCATTCACATATCCAGAAAATGTCATTTTTTCCCCCTCACTAAAAAAAATCATTATTTCATAGATTTGACATGTGAAAGAGCAAGAAATAGATGTTTATCAGTTTGTTTCTGGTGAAGTTTAGATAATATTCTCAGCCTGTGAAACATCATTACAGGGACAAACTGGGGGCTTTTTAACACACACACACACACACACACACACACACGCACACACACACCGGTCCCGGGTGTGACCCCGTGACCTCAGCATGTACATGTAACAGGAATGCCTCGTAGCCGAGAGCTGAGATCCTTTCTGACTCTGTATATACGTGTGTCTGTGTGTGTGTGTGTGTGTGTTGTAAAGGTGTGGAAAGATCAGTCACAGGGTCCGACTGCTAAACAAGACCAGCTGAGGTACCAGCTCACACACACACAAACACACACACACACACATACACACACACACACACACACACACACACTGACTGGTGGTAAATGTGAGTTTCATGATGTTGAAGAAGGAATTATGATCAAAACATGATCATGTTTCTAGACATAATTAAACAAACTCGATAGAAAATTCAAACTGAAGTCCTAAAAACATCTGTGTGTGTGTGTGTTTGTGTGTTTGTGTCTGTGTCTCTGCGTGTTTCAGTGTGTGTGTGTGACTGTTTGTGTGTGTGTGTGTGTGTGTGTGTGTGTATTTGTGACTCTGTGTGTGTGTGTGTGTGTGTGTGTGTGTTTGTGTGTGTGACTGTGTGTGACTATGTGTGTTTGTGTGTGTGTGTGTGTGTGTGTGTGGTGTACGTGCTACCTCTCATGGATCTCTCTGTGACTCTTCATCGTCCTGTTTCCGTCCTTAAAAACACATTTTTCTTTCCACTACTCTCTCTCTCCTGCGTGTCTAAGGAGTTGTTAGAGCTGAGAAATATCTGAGTGTTGAAGATGACAACAAAAACATCTGATATTCATCATGATTTAGGTTATTATGAATAAAACCACGTTAAATGTCTAGATATCAGCTCTTAAATTAAACTCTTATCAGAGGTTTTTATTGTTATCATTATATTTGTCCAAACAAATGTTTCTTTAGTTGTACATTACATACATTAGATCTATTTATCCAGGCATTACATGAACAAGGAATTGAAGAAAACAATGGTTTAATCATTTTTTCAGATATGTTATAATGAAAAATAAACAGAAGATATTTATATATCAGGTGTTCTGAACAGAAAATATGTAAAAGTACTAGGTTTGCTCTTTATTATGATGATAGACATAAGTTTAATAATATAATTATGATTATAATTAAACTTATTTTGTAAATAGAGTATAATAAATAGTTATGTCAATGTTATGGGGTTGACATCTGACGCACATTTTATGATAAACTTTTTAATGCGTTAGAAAAAAAAATGTTATTTTTGCCTTAAACTGCATGATATCAGCGTTTAGTGTTTCCGGTTTGGTTAGAGAGCGAGAGAGGAGGAAAGTGTTAATGAAAGATGGAAGAAGACGTGAAGGGACTCTTTAGGACCAACCATTAAACCAGCTGGTACCACTACATGACCACAGTTCCCAGTATGTGAAGGGGCCCATAGCTGGAGGGAACAGGCCTGGTGTGTGTGTGTGTGTGTGTGTGTGTCTCTATAATGTGTGTGTGCATTTATGTGAAGGTGTCTGAGCTGCAGGGGTACACTGTAAATAATAAATAATGTTGTTTTTATGGAAAAAACCAGCAGCTGTGGTTGCCAGAACTTTACCGTAATAAATACGATGCAACTTTTTAAAATATTACGGTAAAATTATATTTCACGTTTAAGATTGTCATTTTATTCCATATTTTACCGTAAAATAAAAAGTTTTTCCATCAAAAGAAACGCTGTTCTGCCATACAATTGACAAGAAAATACTTTATAAATGCTGCATAAATTAAAGATTTTACCATTAAATATTACAGTATATTTCTGTTAGAGATATGGTGTTTAGTAATATTTTTTGTGTGTTTTTATGTTTTTTTGTAACTTTTTTGTGTTTTTTGTAATTTTTTGTGTGTCTTTGTGTTTTTTGCGTGTTTTTCTGTCATTTTGTGTGTTTTTTGTATTTTTTTTGTTTTTTGCGTGTTTTTTGTATTTTTTTTGTTTTTTGCGTGTTTTTTGTAATTTTTTGTGCTTTTTGCATGTTTTTTTGTAATTTTGTGTGTTTTTGTTTTTTGCATTTCTTGTTATTTTGTCTGTGTTTTGTGTGTTTTATGTGTGTTTTTTGTAATTTTTTTGTTTTTCTGTGTTTTTCTGTTTGTCTTTTGTACTTTTTTGTGTTTTTTGTAATTTTTTTGTGTTTTTTTGCGTGTTTTTTGTAATTTTGTGTGTGTTTTTTTTGTATTTTTGTGTCTTTTTTGTAATTTTGTGTGTTTTTTGCGTGTTTTTTGTAATTTTTTGTTTTTTTGTGTTACTGAAACTGAATTAACTCATTTTTCATTTTGCATCTTTTACTTCTCCAGACATGTTTTCCAGTGTAGAGGGGGTCTAGTGGAGCTAAAGGCCCAGTCGAGAGGCCTCTCAGCCAGCCTCGGCAGCGCTGCCTCCAGCCTCCACACCTCCAGGCTGTCACAGAGGTCCTGCAGCGCTGCTCCTCACCAGAACCAGCAGGAACTGGGAGGCAGCTGCCGCCTGCAGAACTCTCTGACTACCGTCCAACTCGCTGAAATCCTCGAGCAAAACATGGCACATGAGAATATTAGAAGCAGGAGTTTTCAGACTAGATGTGGCTTGTAATATTTCATGCTCTGGATGATTTATAAAAATGTCACGCAGGCCGGGGTGCCCATTATTTTGGCTACCCGGCTGGCTGGCTGGCTGGCTGAGGAGCTCCTGGCGGTAACCTCCTGAGGGAGCAGACGGCTGCTTCCACCAGGCGCTGGTGGTGTTTTATGAGAAGCAGCGTCTGAGGTGGCGCTGGCGAGGGAAAGTGATCCGGTTACTCAGAGCGAGAAACACCATTGACGAGTCAGCAGAAGCGTGTTCAGAGCCGAAACTGGGCCCATATGTGGACGCTCAACCAGCTCGTTGGCAACCTGTACATCATCCGCAGTCGTCGGTTAATCAGATTTTATCAGAGGTTTGTTTCCTCACAACCAATAAGATTCGCAGGAGAGTCCCAGCAGCTCCAATAACAATCTGTCCCAGTTTATAATACGAGACAAATTATCAATAAATCAGTAAAGAAGGTATGAGTCTTTTTTTACCGAAGCGGCATACTTAAAGGACTAATACAGAGTTTTAAAGAAGTGCCTTTGTGTGTTGAAAACAGGCGGCAACCTCCTGGTCTGAGCAGGGAGGCGAACCAGGAAGTGCCTTAAGCTTCATTCTTCCGAAAATTCCAGCAGGGGGCGCTGACGGCCGCAGAAGCATTTTAGTCCATTCATTTCACTACAAAAGGAGATAACTTGTCACTTGATTTGTTACCTCAGAAATGTTTTTCAGGACAACACTATGGTCTCAATCACTAGTAAAAAATCTTCTTCAAGACAATCTGTTGTTAATAGTGTAAATAATGGCCCCATTTAGAAGAAAATAGAAGATAAAGAATCTAAGAAGATTTGGGGCGGGGCTACCTTTGATTGACAGGTCACTAACAAGGCGAGACGTCATCAGGAGAGAAGCAGAACAATGCGTATCCATGGCAACGTGGCAATAAAGTTATATATAACATTACTGGCTGGGATGACCAAGAGCTCCGTCTTTGAGAGGTTGAGCTGAAGGTGATGAGGACAAGCTGATCTCATACTGGAACCAGTAGTCCTCAACCTTTTGAGTCTCGACCCCCAATCTAACATCATGTTGTCTCACTGAACACAATCTCACAGTTCAGATCAGACAAACTCAGTTGATACGATGAATTTTGGACAAATAATGAAGCAGACAACAACTAAAACATCTCTCTGTCTGTGGATTTATATATGTTTTATATTTTATTGTGACTTTTAATCTAAGTCCTTTGCTATCAGTTTAAAGGTCCATTCTGACCTCCTGAGTGTGTAACAGTCAGCTTCAAGGCAGAGACTCCTTGGAAAGTAGCAACTTGATACTTTGGGATTTGTCAGAAAAGACACAAAGTTACCCAAAAAAGAATCAAATTGACCACAAAACAACAAAAAAAAGACACAAAATTACCCAAAAATTACATAAAATGACCAAAAAAAGATACAAAATGACAAAAAAAGACTCAAAATGACCAAAGAAGTTAACAAAATGACCCAAAAAAGACAAATTGACCACAAAATGATGAAAAAAGACAAAATGACCAGAAAAGACACAAAATGACCAAAAAAAGACACAAAATGACAAAAAAAATCCACAAACTGACCAAATAAAGACATTAAGTGACCAAAAAGACTAAAACACATGAACACTTTAACACAGTGGAGACAGAGCTGACTTCCAAAATGATTTGGCGACCCCCAGAAATCATCTCGGGACCCCAATTGGGGTCGGGACCCCAAGGTTGAGACCCCTGGTTTAGAGGACTTGTTGGAAATGGAACCATCCAAATAGCTTGTGAACGCACCATGGGTTCAGGTAACAGCTTCTACCTTACAAGAGACAATTTGGTCCATTTATTGTACATTTATCTAACATCCATGTGTTACTTCGACCAACGTGACGGTTTCTCTGCCAGTGCTTTCTAACTCTGTGATGACTGAGGTTTTGGAGTTGTCAAAGCAACATTTTGCATCCATTAACTGTTCTGACAAACAATAAAACCCAGAGAACAAACTTAAAAATTAAAAAAAACGAAACTGAAAGTTCCAATTTTCCAATAGGACGGATTTCCTTTTTGCCAGCCAGTTTTACGTCTCCAGAAGCTGAGCAGTCAAAGAAACAGACAAATTATCATAATAGACTTGTAGTATGTAAGGCTTTATAAATACATGTTTATATAAAAATTGTACTTCTCTAAATCTCACAGCAATTTATGCAAAAGTGATTTCTGTTTATTTCAGTTTGGGCAGAGAAAAAGCAGGAGGATGGATTTAAACTCTCCCATCTGCCGATTCTGGGAAAAACAATGTGTGTGTAACATTATGTTCCACAATACATTATCAGCAGCATAAGTTATGGAATCAGAGGGAAGCTTTTATATCCATAAAACCAGCTTTTGTCTGCATGATACCTGAGCTCGCCTCATTCTCTAAAACATCTTTTGGACCGCCACCAATCTTGTGTTCTCTGCGCTTTTTCCCCCTTTGAAATCAAATATGTTTGGGATTATGTTTGTCACAAGCAAAGTGGAATAGGATGCGTGGATGTGTCTTGTAAAGCTGCAGGCCGCGGGGCACGGCAGCGTGGTCCAATGAAACGGCTCGGATGGCTGCAGAACGAGGCTTCCGCCGCGGCTCTGATGTGGATGAACGCATGTGGAACGCTGCATAGTCTCCATGCGTAAACAAACAGATATGTTAGCAATAATCTGCGGGATTCTACATCAAAACCTCTGGCTCTGACCACTTTCAGACCCACTCACATGTGTGTGTGTTTTACTGTGTGTGTGTGTGTGTGTGTGTGTGTGTGTGTGTTTTACTGTGTGTGTGTGTGTGTTACTGTATGTTTGTGATGCAGACCAGATTGTGATTTTCTCCAGCAGTGAATTGGCTAGTTTGTTAAAACAGTGTTTTCCATCTTCCATCCAGGATCACAGTGACCTGCCAAGTGCATTTGACCTCAACACACACACACACACACACACACACACACACACACACACTATAACACACACACGGGGGAGTTGTGCAACAGAGCAAACAGGGTGCAGATGCAGAGATGGAAAAAGAAGGACGAGATGAGGAAACCGAGGGAACAAAGAAGACGGACGGACATCTCTTCTCCATTTATTGATTTGACTCCATCAGCTGTTTTTTTTTAAGATATCCCCAACACAGTAAAAGTGATTGTGTCATCATGCTTTTTATCACACTGCAAGAAAGGTTTGTGGAAAAACCAGATAAAAACAGTAAATCTGAGGGAAATGATCTTGCTGCATGGACAGATAATTTACCTTGACAAGATTTATTAAATTAAGATTATTAAATCTAGAGATAAGCATGTTGAACACTTAAAATAAGAAATTAACATTTACATTTAGATTTAGTCATTTAGCAGACACTTTTATCTAAAGTGACTTACAGGAAGAGTAAAAACAAACAATCAAGGTATAGTGCGATAAAAATTAGTGCATCAATAAGTGCTAGTGACAATTCTTTGAGGAGTAGAATTATCGTGTGGTCTTAACTCTTAAAACAAGATAAATTATCTAACACTTCTATATCTAAAGTTTTTTTTATCTCGGTAAGAACCAAATAATCATCAGGTCACTCTGCTCGGGCCAGTTCATCACTGCTGGCAGCTTTCATTTATCTGGTTTGTACATTTTTTGTCTTTTTTTGGTAATTTTGTGACCAAAAGAAGATGTAAAAAGACACAAAATGACCAAAAAAAGGATGGATGGATGGATAGATGGATGATGGATGATGGATGGATGGATGAATGGATGATGGATAGATGCATGATGGATGGATGGATGGATGGATGGATGATAGATAGATGGATGGATGGATGGGTGGATGATTGATGGATAGATGCATGATGGATGGATGGATGGATGGATGATAGATAGATGGATGATGGATGGATGGATGGGTGGATGATGGATGGGTGGGTGGATGATGGATGGATGGATGGATGGATGGATGGATGATAGATAGATGGATGATGGATGGATGGATGATAGATAGATGGATGATGGATGGATGGATGGATGGATGGGTGGATGATGGATGATAGATAGATGGATGATGGATGGATGGATGGATGGATGGGTGGATGATGGATGGATGGATGGATGATAGATAGATGGATGGATGATGGATGGATGGATGGGTGGATGGATGGGTGGATGATGGATGATAGATAGATGGATGATGGATGGATGGATGGGTGGATGATGGGTGGATGATGGATGGATGGATGATAGATAGATGGATGATGGATGGATGGATGGGTGGATGATGGATGATAGATAGATGGATGATGGATGGATGGATGATGGATGGATGGATGGATGGATGGATGATAGATGGATGATGGATGGATGGATGATGGATGGATGGATGGATGGATGGATGGATGGATGATAGATAGATGGATGATGGATGGATGGATGGATGGATGATAGATAGATAGATAGATAGATGGATGATGGATGGATGGATGGATGATGGATGGATGGGTGGGTGGATGATGGATGGGTGGGCGGATGGATAGAAAGTTATTTTTTTGCATTATGACATCAAAATGAAGTTGACCTTTGACTTTTTGGATGTACAATGTCATCACTTCACCATTTTATCTTAGTAGACATTTTCGTGACATTTTGTCCTAATGCCCCCAAAGAATTCTCGAGTTTTGGCCAAGAACTTTGACCTCCAAAATCAAACATTTTCATCCTTGAGTCCAAGTGGTCTTTTGTGCCAAAGTTTCATTTCACACCAGAGTCCCACCAGTTCCAACCCCAACCAGTCTCACTTTCTAATAATGGACCAGTTCACCAATGGATCACAGAGGAGTGGCCTGCTTTAAGGACTAATAGAGAGTTTTGGCATGTTTAGCAGATAAATAGTGAGGTTCTCGTACACTGTGAGTGCAGAAATACCTCCACAGTCTCGACTTCTTGGCAGTTTTTGGACATTTCTTTCCTTAGTAGTTGATTGCTTTTTAACCATATTAGTAGCAGTTGGCCCACCACTGTGTTCCAGTCTGAAATACCCTGACAGCTATTGGATGGACTGGAGTAACATTGTGTACAGTCCTTCATGGTTCCATGAAATTGAAGTTGGACTTGGAAATTGACTTTTTATCTAGCACCAACAGCAGGTTGACACTTTTTCTTCTATTGAAACTTTTCAAACAATATTGAAAAGATTGCATGTACTTTTGTTTCAGACAGCCATGTTTCCCTTAAGGTGTACTGTACCAACTTTGGGGGTCCCTTGAATGTACATTAGGGCTGTTTCCACTACCTTCCAATACCCAGAATGAGGCGGGTCTCACTCGCCGAAACGCCCCTAATTTGAATACGAGCAGTCCGGAGCGTGCTTTTGTCGGGACTTTTTTCATCCCTGTCAAAGAGCAGGGTCTTTTTTGTCCCCTGAAAACAGCCTGGTTGCTGAATGGATAGAACACTAAGCAGGATGTGACGTAGTACTCGACGCCACAACAACACGCGCCATTTGTAAAAGCTGGTGAAGCAGTGTTCCCAACTTAGTGACTTTGTTGCTATATTTAGCGACTTTTCAGACCCCCTTAGAGACTATTCGACTGAAGACAAATCCAACGACTCCTTACTGTGCTTAACGAGCTGGCCCCGGCTCGTTAAGAAGAGCCGCCTGAGACTTTAGAGAGGTCGTGGCCTGAGGCATTAGAGAGGGCGTGGCCTGAGACATTAGAGAGGGCGTGGCCTGAGACATTTGAGAGGGCGTGGCCTGATACATTAGAGAGGGCGTGGCCTGAGACTTTAGAGAGGGCGTGGCCTGAGGCATTAGAGAGGGCGTGGCCTGAGACATTTGAGAGGACGTGGCCTGATACATTAGAGAGGGCGTGGCCTGAGACATTAGAGAGGGCGTGGCCTGAGACTTTGGAGAGGGCGTGGCCTGAGACTTTAGAGAGGGCGTGGCCTGAGACTTTAGAGAGGGCGTGGTCTGAGACATTAGAGAGGGCGTGGCCTGAGACATTTGAGAGGGCGTGGCCTGAGACATTTGAGATGACGTGGCCTGAGACATTAGAGAGGGCGTGGCCTGAGACATTTGAGAGGGCGTGGCCTGAGACTTTCCCGGTGGCCACTCTTCCTCCTAAAGGAAACACGGCTAATGAGTAGGATTTTCCTGAACAAACGTATAGACTCATACGAAGAGGACTGGACTGGAGAACTTAGCAACACATTGACAGATCATAAGAAGAGAAGCAAGAAGAAGCAAGAAAACCAAGTGGACAGTTGGCTCTCACTCCCCATTAAGCACCGTTGGTTCGGTGGTTGTGTGGTTCTGGTATCGTTGGCTGGGGACCACATGAGAACATACTGCCTCCGAGCACAGATACTGGCTGTGATTTTGACTCTTGTGGTTTATATTTGAGGGAAAGAAACGAGCACACTGCAAAAACTGAAATCTAATCTTAGATCAAGGGAACATCTGCTTATTTTTCATCTGATAAGATAGTTCTTCTTAGTCAGCATCTTTTATGTTCCACTGTTTCACTTGTTTTAAGTGTTTTGGTCCTTAGTCATCTAAATCAGATATTACAGCTTGTTACTGAGATTTTATCACCTATACTGAGTAAATACATGCTGGAAACTAGAATATCAACAGTTACAAAGCTGTTTCAGCAACACTTACAAGTATAAAACTGCTATTTCAAAGTAATAATTTCTTATTTCAAGCATAACTAAGAAATCATAACTTTGACATCATTTGACCTCTTCACATCCTTAAAACAAGCAGCCAGATGGAACCAATAGTTTTATTATCAATGAAACAATAGAAGTGTGTATTGTTGTGTAGTGTGTATGTAATTAACTAGTACATTGGCACATAGCTGTAAAGTGACACTTGATATTTAAACATTTAACATTCAACAATAAAAAAATGACTTATTATTAGTTACAATACACTAATTCTAAGGTATTTTGTGGTTCGTTAAGATTAGATATTTTTACTTGTTTTGGAAAGTCTTAACAAGACAAATTTTCTTGTTCCATTGGCAGATAATTTTGCTATTTTTAAGCAATATACACCTAATTTTTGTGGCTTTTTGCAGTGTAACCTGTGTGCAGTCGTCTGGTTTTTGGACTCGTTGGACATGGGACCATCCAAGGAACTGGTGAATGAACCATTGGTCCTAGAGGAAGTCTGCGCTCTCCAAACGCCTAGTTTCTAGTTTTTATTGGTTTGTACATCACAGGCGGACAATTTGGATCATTTACTATACATTTAATCACATTTATTATATTTATCATCATGTGGAACTGCACAGACGGAACTCAACTACAAAGTATCTCTGCCAGTGCTTTCTAAGACTGTGATATCTGAGCTTTTGGAGTTGTCGACATGCATTAACTGTCCTGACAAACAATGAAAACAATGAAAACCAGAGAACAAACTTTCAAATTAAATAAAAAAGAAGACAAACCGAAAGTTCCAATTTTCCAACTACGATGAATCACTTTTTTTAAGCCAGTTTTTTTTGTCTCAGCAAGCTGAGTATTCAAGGAAAGAGACAAAATATAGCAATAGACCTATGACATATAAGGTTTAAAATTGTATATTTTGATTTTTGATGTTCTTAGGGTTAAAAATAGGAAGAAAAATATGTGTCTTAATGTAGAAAATCAACAAAATACTGAAACCAGAACAATAGAAGACATAATGTGTAGTCTTTTCACCTTTTTTTGAGATTTCTGCTGTAGAATAATCATAATGGATGGATGGATGGATGGATGGATGGATGGATGGATGGTTGGGT
>NC_081533.1:2196410-2201067 GCF_030273125.1 Centropristis striata | reverse complement strand
TGTTTATTGTAATTTTTTTTTCGAATTATTTTTTTTTTTGAGGGGGGGGGGGGTTGTTTCTTGTATTTTTTGTGTTTTTTGTGTTTTTTGTATTTTTTGTATTTTTTGTATTTTTTTTTTTTTTGATGTGTCATTGTGTGTTTTCATTGTGTTTTTATTTGTGTTTACTGTAATTTGGTGTTTTTTGTGTGTTTTCTTGTTTTCATGTGTGTTTATTGTAATTTTTTTTTCGAATTTTTTTTTTTTTTGGGGGGGGGGGGTTGTTTCTTGTATTTTTTGTGTTTTATGTGTTTTATGTATTTTTTGTATTTTTTTGATGTGTCATTGTGTGTTTTCATTGTGTTTTTATTTGTGTTTACTGTAATTTGGTGTTTTTTTGTTTTCATGTGTGTTTATTGTAATTTTTTTTTCGAATTCTTTTTTTTGTGTGTTATGTATTTTTTGTATTTTTTTATGTGTCATTGTATGTTTTCATTGTGTTTTTATTTGTGTTTACTGTAATTTGGTGTTTTTTTGTTTTCATGTGTGTTTATTGTAATTCTTTTTTCGTATTTTTTTTTGGGGGGGGGGTTGTTTCTTGTATTTTTTGTGTTTTTTGTGCTTTATGTATTTTTTGTATTTTTTTGATGTGTCATTGTGTGTTTTCATTGTGTTTTTATTTGTGTTTACTGTAATTTGGTGTTTTTTTGTTTTCATGTGTGTTTATTGTAATTTTTTTTCGTATATTTTTTTGGGGGGGGGGGTTGTTTCTTGTATTTTTTGTGTTTTATGTATTTTTTGTATCTTTTTGATGTGTCGTGTGTTTTCATTGTTTTTTTATTTGTGTTTACTGTAATTTGGTGTTTTTTTGTTTTCATGTGTGTTTATTGTAATTTTTTTTCGTTTTTTTTTTTTTTGGGGGGGGGGGGGGGTTGTTTCTTGTATTTTTTGTGTTTTATGTGTGTTTTTTGTAAAAAAAACAAAAAACAAAAACAAAATTCAACATGTTGATCCAGTAAGTCAAAATTAAAACAATAATAATCAGGTCCTATAGGTGAGGTTGTGCTAAAAAAAAAACAATGATACCAACACGTCATGGTAAAATAATAAATAATAAAACAAAATAGCCCCAAACTCCAAAGGGTTAATGAAGAAAAAGAGAATTTGTGAACATGCAAGATGCAAGAAAACAGCCGGACGTCTGTTCCTCCTACAGGGAGGAAACCGAGCCGCTGTTTACCAGAGAAGAAACTGTTTATCTTTAGTAGAAACCGCCTTGTTTTGTTTGTCGTGCTGCTTCTAATCGGGCCTGACGCTGCTGCTGCTGCTGCGGGGCGCGAGCCAATCACAACACGGTGTCAGACGGAGGGGGCGGGACTTGACAGTAATCATTGAGGTCCGTAGACACAATGGTCTGGGCTGTCAGGAGCAGAGGGAACCTGAGCTCAGATTAAAGGTTTGGACGGCTGCTGTGTCATTTCCTCTGGGCCATAAACGCTCTGAATTACATTTGTGTGTAAACGCTCCAAAATGATTTTAGCTCATAAGCTGCAATTTTACTGAATACAAAGATTTCTTCTTGCTCTGTTGAGAAAGTTGTTGCTTTGATTTGTTCTGTGCAGCATTTTTGTTTCCATGTCAAGCTTCCTGGGACTTAATGTATTATCAACCATTAACCCTTTTTTTTGGTTTTTTTTATAGTGTTATTCAATTGCTTCATTAATGTTAAATTAAACTAAATAATAATAATAATAATAAAAAAGGTTAAATACGTTATATTAAAAGTTAAGGTCACTTTTTTTGCAGTAAAACTTTAATTTCAATGTAAAATGCAAAAAGCAATTGTAAAAATTTTGGCAGCAAAAAGATGCCAAAAACTTACCATAATATAAAATAATAATAATAAAAAATTTATTCTATTAGGAAACTGTGTGAAAATCTTTTGTCAAATGTCACTTTTTGTATAAAAGGAGGTAATTGTAATGATAATCTCTGCTGAAGGGAGGGCGGTCTGACTTTTTATTATTTTCTAACCGCATATTTCATCATGTATCACATAAAGAAGAGATGAAACGGTCGGAGCCAGACACATTATAGAACGAGAGAGCAATCATTTTTTACGATATCCTACAAAATAGACGCCACTATATATTTCTTTCTTTCCTTCACTTGTCTTGTTTTGTCCAAGAAAATAGTCCAAAACCCAAAGATATTTAATTTACAATGATATAAAACAGAGACGCTGCAGAAGCTGAAAGCAGAGAATGTTTCAATGTTTCCTTCATGTTCGACTTATTAAGAGACTTATTGGTTATTAAATGTGCTGATCGGTTCAGTATTTACTAATAGTTTCTTCCGTAGTTGTCGTGGAAAATCTTAATAGATACAAAGATACAATACTGAAGATACACAGACAGCAACTGTGCAATATTCTGATTCTGTTACTATTATTAATGTTCGTGCGTCAGGTCTCAAATTTCTTGTTTTATTCCAAATGGTTTCCTGTAAAGAGACTGTGACTGTTTGTCAAATCATATGTGAAGCATTTTTAAAACTGCTATATGTCAGATATTTTAATACATCAACTTTATTTTTTTCTCTTGACTTTAACTTTTTTCTTCTCGTTTTCACTTTTTCTTCGTGGCTTTAACTTTTTTTTTCTTCTAATTTTGACTTTTTTATTGTGACTTTAACTTTTTTCTTCTCGTTTTCGCTTTTTTTTCGCGACTTCGACTTTTTTCTTCTCGTTTTGACCTTTTTTCCATGATTTCCACTTTTTTTCATTTTGACTTTTTTCTCTTGACTACAATTTTTTTTCCCATTTTGACTTTTTCTCTTGACTTCGACTTTTTTTTCCATTTTGACTTTTTCTCTTGACTTCAACTTTTTTTTCCATTTTTACTTTTTTGTGACTTTTTTCTCATTATTTTGACTTTTTTCTCTTGCCTTTGCCTTTTTCTCATGATTTCAACTTTTTTCTTGTTATTTTGACTTTTTTGTCGTTATTTCGACTTTTCATACTTCAAATTAATTTCCACAACATATCAGAGAACAGAACACGACACAAATGATACTGTGAGTACTGTGTAAGTGGCAAATCTACAAGAAAAAAAGACCAAGATTTATGAGATTAAAAGAGTCAAATCTAGCAGCAAAAATTAGCAGATTTATGGGATTAAAAGTGGCAAATCCACAAGAAAAAAATGACAGATGTAAGCGATTAAAAATTGCCAAATCTAGGAGAAAACACTATCAGATTCATGAGAAAAGTGGCAAGTCAACAAGAAATAAAAAGTTGCAAATTTACGAGGTTAAAAGTGTCAAATCTACAGGAAAAAAAATGCAGATTTAGGAGATAAAGTGGCGAAATCTACATGAAAAAAATAGCAGATTTATGAAATTAAAAGTGGCAAATCTGGAAGAAAAAAGTGGCAAATCTAGGAGAAAATAAGTGGCAGATTTTAGAGATAAAAATGTGTTTTTGAACTAATGCTGTGTTGGATTGCATTTTACTTGAAGAAAATGACTGATGACTGAGCTTTTTTGTTCTGACTTTTATGTTTGACTTAAAATGAAGACGACAAGAACACGACACAAATTTCAGATTACTGTGTAAGTGGCAAATCTACGAGAAAAAAATATTTTTTAGTAGATTAAAAGAGGCAAATATAGCAGCAAAAAATAGCAGATTTATGGGATTAAAAGTTGCAAATCTACGAGAAAAAATAGCAGAGTCATGAGATTAAAAGTGTCAAATCTACAGGAAAAAAGT
Organism: Centropristis striata; assembly: GCF_030273125.1. Lineage (NCBI taxonomy): Eukaryota > Metazoa > Chordata > Actinopteri > Perciformes > Serranidae > Centropristis > Centropristis striata. The sequence goes on along the minus strand of NC_081533.1, from coordinate 2,197,316 downwards.
TGCAGATTTTAGAGATTAAAAGTGGCAAAAGGTGAAAAACGTGGCAAATCTAGAAGAAAAAAGTGGCAGATTTATGAGTTTATGAGATTTAACTAATGCAGTATTGGATTGCATTTTACTCAAAGGTGCTCCTGTTTATAATTTGTCATCAAACTCTCAGCAGGAAAGAAAATGACTAATGACTGAACATTTGAATTCTGACTTTAATGTTTGACTTAAAATGAAGACAACAAGAACACGACACAAATGACAGATTACAGTGAAATCAAAGTATCATTTTCTAACCGTACCACACACACACACACACACACACAGAAAGAGGAAGAAGTGCAGCTCTGTCTCATTGATCTTCTCATGTGGTTGTCGTGGTATTTATCTTGAAGCGTCCTCAGCGAGGCAGCAGGAGACAGCTGGACCAGGAGAAAAAGGCTGAGTGGTGAAATAAGAGGGTGAGATGGAGGTTTGACAGAAATACATGAAGAGAAGACGCCTGTTTGACCCGACGAGATGGACAGATGAAGGACAGGAGACACGACTGAAGAGAATCAGGATCTGGTATCAAAGAGAGACGTCCATCAAAGGGACGGATGAAAGAGGACAGGTCGGTTTGATGGACGGATCAAGAGACTTTCTGCCTCAAAGGTCAGAAATATACAGTTCATAGGCAGAAATATGTGACTTTATGTATCCATATGATGCTCTGAACCCCAACCAGCTGCTTCAGGGCTTTTTTTTTGCTCTTTTTACATGTTACTCACAAAAAAAAACCCATAAAATAGTAATAAAAACTCAATCTAAAAACAGAGTTAGAGGTAAAAAAAATAAAATAAAAGAGTAAAAAAGTAAAAGAAAGAAAGAAAGAAAGAAACTTTGACTTGACTTGTATTTCACTACAATATATATATA
>NC_081533.1:2176410-2191410 GCF_030273125.1 Centropristis striata | reverse complement strand
CAAATCTACGAGAAAAAAAGTGGCAAATCTACGAGAAAAAAAGTGGCAAATCTACGAGAAAAAAAGTGGCAAATCTAGAAGAAAAAAGTGGCAAATCTAGAAGAAAAAAGTGGCAAATCTAATAGAAAAAAGTGGCAAATCTAGAAGAAAAAAGACCAAGATTTATGGGATAAAAGTGGCAAATCTAGGAGAGAAAAAGTAACAGATGTATGAGATTAAAAGTGACAAACCAGAAACTTTAAGTCGTCACTCGTTTTTGATCCAAACATTTGGTGAAAATCTTACAAACAAGTTCAAGCTTCCTTCTGTGTTTTACAACATGTCTGAACTCCTCGTTGACCTCCGGTCGCTCCCTCCTGCCGTCTCTGTGGTCTCCTTTACTGTGTTTACCCAAATCCTCATTTACTGTTTCTGTTGGTAAGACAACCAAACAAGGGCCAAACAGTGGAGCCTGCAGAGGTGCAGGAGGTGGGATTATTTATTGCTTTTCCTTTAAAAAAAAAACATCTTTTACATGTCTGGAAATCACATTTAAAATGTTTCAAAATGAATTGTTATTCCCCCAAAAACTAGATGTACGACAGCGTTTTAGGGCCAAGTAGAAAAAAACATATGGACCCGGGGGAGGGGGTAATATTTCGGGAAAAAGGTTGCAAATTTATGAGATTAAAGTGGCAAATCTAGGAGAAAAAAAGTAGCAGATGTGACGGCCCCAGGCCCCACCCGGGTGTGTGTGTGTGTGTGTTTGTTTGTTTGTCTGTTGTTTCAGGGTGCTGGATTGGATCCGATTGGAGGCAGCTGGCCACTGTCTCCACGCCTTTAAAACCCGCCCTCCTGAGGGGTTTGGTCTCTTCTTTTTCCCTTGGCATCATGGAGGAGCTGATCACCTTTGTTTGAGTTCTCTGTGTTTAGTTTTCTATTATATTAAGTTGACCGAGTAGTATGTTTTCTGTCAGCTCCTTTGGTTTAGTTTAGTAAAGATTTGGTTATGTTGTTTCATGTTGGATTCATTTTGTTAAAATAAATTATATTTTTCCATTTAATCCCTACATGCTTCCTTAGTTTTGTGTGGTCTGTGAGCCGGATCATAACAAATTGGGGGCTCGTCTAAAAAGAGAATAGGTTGTAAGTGGTGTTAATTGTTTGGTTATGGTGATATATGTTTTTTGTGGTTGTTGTTTGTTTGTAGTGGCGCTTTGTTGGGAGTTCACGTGTTTCCTTTGTGCCGGCAGGGAAGTGGCGGGACTGATGGGTTTCCCCAGGGAGTGACGTCATCCTTGGGATTCCCTTTCTAGCGTCCAGTTTAGGAAGCTTATGTTGGGATTTGGAATGTGGTTAAGTATTTTTCTTGGTTATGTAGTCCAGGGAATTAAAGGATGTAGTGCAGATTTTGCCTTTGTCGATTTTGTGAGACAGTCGCGGGACAGGGAGAAGTGAGCACTGACCGTTTTTATGCGCATAATGCACCTGTTGAGATGACTCCCCTGTAGGCATAGCGCGGTTCCTCTTTGGGATTCGTGTGCAGTACATGTAATGTGGGGTGAAAGTGGTTGGAGCGGTTGTCTCGGGAGCACGTCCGTAGTGTTGGCGGGGTTGCCAGCGTGCTGGTCGCCTTTGTCCACACTACTGGTTTTTAGTGCGTAAATACCCGCCGTGAGTACCCCCTGAAGACTAGGGTTGAGTTAGGTAGATCGGGTTAGGCAGTTAGAGGGGACGCTCGACTTTATGAGGTTTGTAGCCCTCGGTTGCGCATGAGTGGGGTCGGTGTTGTGCTTTTTTGTTGTTACCGGAGACTGTCTGGTGTGGTTAAATCATGGCATCAGTGGAAGATTTTGTGCGCGCTCCGTCGGAGGCGTTATTGGATCAATGTAACAGAGATCAGCTGTTGAAAATAGCAGAGCATTTTGTAATATCGGTAGGTGACAAAAGATTAAAAGATAATGTTCGGGCTATTATTAAGGCAAATTTGTATGAGTTAAATGTTCTTAAACCATTGCAGGAATCACCGGTTGTAACTAATCTGGCTGGGGCGGATGGGTTGCAGGGCGCACTCGCGGAGCCTGGCCCTGAGCCGGCCTTGAGTTTTGAGCAGCAGAAGGAATTGCTGAGATTGCGGATGCAACTAGAGACGGGAAAAGAGTTGGAATTGGAAAAATTGCGACAGAGAGCAGAGTTTGATAAAGCGGTGGCTGTGGAAGAAATACGGCAGCAAACAGAAAAAGCTAAACTTGATTTGGAAGCTATGAAGTTGAATCTGCTTAAGGAGGGAAAATTGTCTGATGTGTCAATGAATGAGTCGACTCGGATTGGTGATCACTCGCGGGACATTGTGAGTAGTTTACGGTTGGTACCGAGATTTAATGAGAGGGAGGTTGAAATTTTTTTCACGTTGTTTGAGCGAGTTGCAGATGCACGAGGCTGGGATGATGCGGACCGCACGGTCTTGCTGCAGTGCGTATTAACGGGACGCGCGCAGGAGGCTTTTTCCTCGTTGACAACAGAGGATAGCGGTAATTATGTGAAGGTTAAAACGGCAGTTTTGAAAACTTATGAAATGGTCCCCGAGGCTTATCGACAGCGATTTAGGAGCTGGAAAAGGGGGGACAAATCATGCTTAGAGTTTGCCCGTGATTTGTTAACTCACTTCAACCGCTGGTGTTCAGCAGCTGAGGTAAAAGACTTTGATGGTTTGTGTAACTTGATGGTGCTTGAACAGTTTAAAAATTCGGTTCCGGAACGAGTTGCAATGTACTTAAGTGAACAGAAAGTGAAAACGGCTGCAGAGGCTGCTGCGTTAGCGGATGATTATTTGTTGACCCACAACGTCGGTGGAAATCCGCGTACTGCGTTTGGCGCTGGCAGGGGGAATGACCTTGTTGGTGGGCTGCAGTTCTCTGGGCGTCCTGGTGGAAGTTTTGGTCATACTGTGCGAGGGCCATTGGCTGCGCTGCAAAATGACTGGAGGGAGTCTGAGCCACCAAAAAATGTTATTGACTTTGTAAATGGATTTAGACAACGTTTGTACTCTGCCATGGAGTTGGCAAGAGAAAAACTGACTTCAGCACAAGCCAAAATGAAACGTCTGTATGATCGACGGGCTGAGCGGCGTGTTTTCATCCCTGGTGACCAGGTGTTGGCTTTGTTGCCTATTGTTACTTCACCATTCCAGGCTAAGTTCATGGGTCCATACACTGTAGTGAAACAACTCTCAGAACAAAATTACCTCATTGCCACTCCTGACCGTCGAAAGCATCACCAACTCTGTCACATAAATTTGTTAAAGCCATATCATTCCCGTGCGTCTCAGCAGCAAAGTGTGCCGTTGGATGTTGTGCATCCAGTGTGTGTTAGTAACACACTCCCAACGTGCAGTGAAGCATTGTGTGAGGATGGTTTGCCAAATCATGATTCGGCGTTGTTAACAGGTAGGCTGAAAAATTCTGAGGTCCTGGCTAATTTGGATGGTGTTGTTGGTCATTTATCCGAGTCACGGCGCACTGACTTAGTAGATCTGATTCGTAGGTATCCGAGTTTGTTTGGGGATGTGCCGTCTCGAACTCACTTGCTGGAACATGACATTGATGTGGGTGACGCGAAGCCAATAAAACAGCGTTTTTACCGTGTCAGCCCAGAGAGGCGTAAGTTCTTGGACACTGAGGTAGAGTACATGTTGAAAAATGGCATCGCTGAACCATCATCATCTAGCTGGGCATCACCATGCTTGCTTGTGCCAAAATCCGACAACACTCCTCGGTTTTGTTCTGATTTCAGAAAAGTAAACAGCGTTACGAAGCCCGATTCCTATCCGTTGCCGCGCATGGATGATTGTATTGACCAGGTTGGTGCTGCCAAGTTCATCAGTAAATTTGACCTATTGAAAGGTTATTGGCAGGTTCCTTTGTCTCAAAGAGCACGAGAGATAGCAGCGTTTATTACGCCAAGTGGACTGTACTCGTATTCTGTCATGCCTTTTGGTTTGCGCAATGCGCCGGCAACTTTCCAACGTTTGATGAACCGAGTTGTTGGTAATTTGGATGGCTGTGCAGTATATTTAGATGACGTCGTTGTTTATTCCGATACTTGGTCTGACCACCTGAAGCGTGTGAAACTGTTGTTCGACCGTCTGGCTGAGGCATGTTTAACTGTTAACTTGGCGAAGTGTGAGTTCGCTCGGGCGACAGTGACGTACCTGGGTCGGCAGGTTGGGCATGGAGAAGTGCGTCCCCTGCAGGCGAAAGTGCAGGCAATCGAACAGTATCCGCCACCCGCTACAAAAAAAGAACTGATGAGATTTCTGGGTTTGGTTGGATTCTACCGGGGCTTCTGTAGAAATTTTTCCACTGTAGTTGCACCCTTGACAGATTTGCTGAAAATAAATGTAAAATACATCTGGTCTCCTTCATGTCAAAAGGCTTTTGAAAATGTTAAGACGATCCTCTGTGATGCTCCGGTCCTGGCTGCCCCTTGCATGCAGAAAGCCTTTAAGATCCAGGTTGATGCTAGTAATGTGGGCGCAGGTGGGGTATTGCTGCAGGTGGATGATTTTGGTGTTGATAGACCCGTAAGCTTTTTCTCCAGGAAGTTTAATAAACATCAATTAAACTATTCCGTTGTCGAAAAAGAAGCGTTAGCTTTGATTTGGTCATTACAGCAATTTGAAGTCTATGTGGGTTCAGGGCCGGTGGTGGTTTATACAGATCACAATCCGTTAACATTCTTGAATTCACTTCGCTGTCCAAATCAAAGGCTGATAAGATGGTCTCTGTTTCTGCAGTCGCATTCGTTAGAGATAAAACACATTAAAGGAAAGGATAACATAGTGGCAGATGCCCTGTCGAGAGCCCCATGCCAGTAGTTTCATGTCTTCATTATGAATGTTTCTGTCTTTCTCTTAAATTTGCTTCAAGGTACCAGTAGCTGAGATGGGATAGAAACTACATGATAGTGGACAAGTGAAAAACTGTTAAGGTGAATCTGTATTTTGGAAGAATGTAATTTTTGTGATTGTTATTTCAAATATATGCATTGGTATGGGTAAAGATTATTAGTAAAAAATGATGTAGTTGTGCAAATTGTTGTTTACAGGTTGTAGCAGGCCAGGGTTGGGACCCTGTCTTTATGGGGGGGGGTGTGACGGCCCCAGGCCCCACCCGGGTGTGTGTGTGTGTGTGTTTGTTTGTTTGTCTGTTGTTTCAGGGTGCTGGATTGGATCCGATTGGAGGCAGCTGGCCACTGTCTCCACGCCTTTAAAACCCGCCCTCCTGAGGGGTTTGGTCTCTTCTTTTTCCCTTGGCATCATGGAGGAGCTGATCACCTTTGTTTGAGTTCTCTGTGTTTAGTTTTCTATTATATTAAGTTGACCGAGTAGTATGTTTTCTGTCAGCTCCTTTGGTTTAGTTTAGTAAAGATTTGGTTATGTTGTTTCATGTTGGATTCATTTTGTTAAAATAAATTATATTTTTCCATTTAATCCCTACATGCTTCCTTAGTTTTGTGTGGTCTGTGAGCCGGATCATAACACAGATTTATGAGATTAAAGTGGCAAATCTAGGAGAAAAAAAGTGGCAAATTTATGGGATTAAATGTGAAAAAAAAGTATCAGATTTATGGGATTAAAAGTGGCAAATCTAGAAGAAAAAATACAAAGATTTATGAGATTAAAAGTGGCAAATATAGGAGAAAACAAATGGCAGATTTATGGTATTAAAAGTGGGAAATTTGCAAGAAAAAAAGTGGCAAATCTAGGAGAAAAAAGGCAGATTTATGAGATTAAAAGCGGCAAATCTATGTGAAAAAAGTCGCAAATCTATGTGATTAAAAGTGGCAAATCTAGGAGAAAAAAAGTGGCAAATTTATGGGATTAAATGTGGCAAATCTATGAGAAAAAAAGTGGCAGATTTATGGGATTAAAAGTGGCAAATTTACGAGATAACAAGTGGCAGATTTATGGTATTAAAAGTGGCAAATTTTCAAGAAAAAAGTGGCAAATCTAGAAGAAAAAAGACCAAGATTTATGAGATTAAATGTGGCAAATCTATGAGAAAAAAAGGCAGATTTATGAGATTAAAAGTGGCATATCTACCGGAAAAAAATAGCAGATTAATGGGATTAAAAGTGACAAATCTACGAGAAAACAAGTGGCAGATTTATGAGATTAAAATCGGCAAATCTATGTGAAAAAAGTCGCAAATCTATGTGATTAAAAGTGGCAAATCTAGGAGAAAAAAAGTGGCAAATTTATGGGATTAAATGTGGCAAATCTATGAGAAAAAAAGTGGCAGATTTATGGGATTAAAAGTGGCAAATCTACGAGAAAAAAGTGGCAAATTTATGGGATTAAATGTGGCAAATCTATGAGAAAAAGTGTCAGATTTATGGGATTAAAAGTGGCAAATTTACAAGAAAAAAAGTGGCAGATTTATGAGATTAAAAGCGGCAAATCTATGTGAAAAAAGTCGCAAATCTATGAGATTAAAAGTTGTAAATCTAGAAGAAAAAAGACCAAGATTTATGAGATTAAAAGTGGCAAATTTAGAAGATAAAAAAAGCAGATTTATGAGATTAAAAGGGGCAAATTACTAGAAAAAAGACCAAGATTTATGAGATTAAACGTTTCAAATCTAGGAGAAAAAATTAGCAGATTTGTGGGATCAAAAGTTGCAAATCTAGCAGAAAAAAATTGCTGAATAATGGGATTAAAAATGGCAAATGGCCGTATTTTCTTTTTCTTTTCTTTTTTTTCTTCTATTTTTCTTTTTTTTTAAAGTTATTTCTCTTAGCTGAAAACATAGAAATAGAGTTGTCTTTTAAAAACAACAGACGGTAAAAACGAAGAGGAAGAAAAGAGTAAAGATATAACAACACGTACAATTTCATGTAAACACGATGATTTGTGCTCATTTAAAGACGTTTTTTTGATGTGTACGAGATGATAATTAAATGATTAATGCCCTACAGGCCTCTGAGGTTTAATTTCTCTCTCTGCAGCAGTTTTGTTAATCTGACAGCGTTCACTTCAGCCTCGTGCCTCCATCCGTCTCTCTCTTTCAGCCTCCTCTGGTTTGTTGTTTTTACTCAACACGGCGGAACAACAACTTGAGTAGGATGGATGGATGTGGCTGACAGGAAAGAGAAAGGGTCCTTTACATCTGTCTGCGTGGGCGAAATACAGAAAGAAGAAAAAAAAGATGAAAGAGAGAGAAAAAGAAACACCAAAAACCGACTCAAATGATTTTTGTTTTTTTAAGCCTTTCAAAATAAGAGTCGTGACGTCTTACTGAGGCTGTAAAGACGGACGGCAGACACAACTGTGGCTTTGGGGGAAACATTGTGTGTGTGCAGACTCTGAGCTGTGTAATTACACTGTGATTGTATTTAATCGTTAGATAAAACACTGGATTGGAAATCAAAACCAGAGACTTTAAGTCGTCACTCGCCAACATGAGGACTTTAACTCGTGACCTGGTGAAAAGTTTTTGATCCAAACATTTGGTGAAAATCTGGGGAGTCAAAATAAAACAAACATTAACAAAGAGCCACATGAGAAGCTGCTGCTGGTTATAAAAAACGGAGTAAATAACAACTAAAAAAAGACCCGATTTGAACCTTTGACCTGGCGGAGACGTGAAGAACGGAGACGGAGATTATGCAAATCGTAAAGCTCATAAACAGGTTTATATATCGGGACTTTAACAGACCTTGAAAATTGCAGATTAATGAGATTAACAGTGGCAAATATACGGGAAAAAAGTATCAGATTTATGGGATTAAAAGTGGCAAATCTACGAGAAAAAAAATGGCAAATCTACGAGAAAAAAAGTGGCAGATTCATGGGATTAAAAGTGGCAAATCTAGAAGAAAAAAGTGGCAAATTTATGGGATTAAAAGTGGCAAATCTTTGAGAGAAAAGTGACAAATCTAGAAGAAAAAAGACCAAGATGTATGAGATTAAAAGTGGCAAATCTACAAGAAAACAAGTGGTACATTTATGGGATTAAAAGTGGCAAATCTAGGAGAAAAAAAAAAGATTCATGAGATTAAAAGTGGCAAATCTAGGAGAAAAAAAAGCAGATTCATGAGATTAAAAGTGGCAAATCTACGAGAAAAAAGTGGCAAATCTACGAGAAAAAAAGTGGCAAATCTAATAGAAAAAAGTGGCAAATCTAGAAGAAAAAAGACCAAGATTTATGAGATAAAAGTGGCAAATCTAGGAGAGAAAAAGTAACAGATGTATGAGATTAAAAGTGACAAACCAGAAACTTTAAGTCGTCACTCGTTTTTGATCCAAACATTTGGTGAAAATCTGGGGAGTCAAATTAAAACAAACATCAACAAAGAGCCACATGAGAAGCTGCTGCTTGTAATAAAAAAAACAGAGTAAATAACAACTGAAAAAAGACCCGATTTGAACCTTTGACCTGGCGGAGATGTGAAGAACGGAGACGGGGATTATGCAAATCGTAAAGCTCGTAAACAGGTTTATATATCGGGACTTGAACAGACCTTGAAAATTGCAGATTAATGAGATTAACAGTGGCAAATATACGGGAAAAAAGTAGCAGATTTATGAGATTAAAAGTGGCAAATCTATGAGAAAACAAGAGGCAGATTTATGGTATTAAAAGTGGCAAATTTACAAGAAAAAAGTGGCAAATCTAGAAGAAAAAAGACCAAGATTTATGAGATTAAATGTGGCAAATCTAGGAGAAAAAATGTAGCAGATTTATGAGATTAAAATTGGCAAATCTACCGGAAAAAAGTAGCAGATTTATGGGATTAAAAGTGGCAAATCTACGAGAATAAAGTGGCAGATTCATGGGATTAAAAGTGGCAAATCTACGAGAATAAAGTGGCAGATTCATGGGATTAAAAGCGGCAAATCTATGTGAAAAAAGTCGCAAATCTAGGAGATTAAAAGTGGCAAATTTAGGAGAAAAAAAACCTGATTCATGAGATTAAAAGCGGCAAATTACGAGAAAAAAAGTGGCAAATCTACGAGAAAAAAAAGTGGCAAATCTGATAGAAAAAAGTGGCAAAACTAGAAGAAAAAAGACCAAGATTTATGAGATAAAAGTGGCAAATCTAGGAGAGAAAAAGCAACAGATGTATGAGATTAAAAGTGACAAACCAGAAACTTTAAGTCGTCACTCGTTTTTGATCCAAACATTTGGTGAAAATCTGGGGAGCCAAATTAAAACAAACATCAACAAAGAGCCGCATGAGAAGCTGCAGCTTGTAATAAAAAAAAAAAACAGAGTAAATAACAACTAAAAAAAGACCCGATTTGAACCTTTGACCTGGCGGAGATTTGAAGAAGGGAGACGGAGATTATGCAAATCGTAAAGCTCGTAAACAGGTTTATAAATCGGGACTTGAACAGGTGACCTTGTGCGTCTGCCCATGTGGAAAACAGTTTACGGGTTTGTAACAGAGCCGCTGAGGCTCATATGGATCCAGTTGGCCATCAAAGGCCAGAGAGGGAAAAATAAACACTTTTTATATGATTTCTCTGTCAGAAAAGACTCGGAAACACTGCCGGATCTGTGTTTTTGTGCTCTAAATATTGTTTTCGGATGTTTGTTGATGTGTGATTTTATGTAAATGTGCACGTGTCCCGTTGCTGTGTGTTGATCCGGACCGACCAAGAGTGTTTATATTCTGCTGTAATTGCACTAAGAAGTAGAACAGGAGACAGATGAAGGAGTGAAAAGAACATGAAAAAAAGATGAGAGAACCAGATGAAGAGGAGAAGATTGTTCTGATGTTTCCGGAGTAAAATAAACCCACATGTTGTGTGTTAGCCTGTTAGCACATACACACTGTACTGCTACAGAGCTAACTGTTAGCCTGTTAGCACATACACACTGTACCGCTACAGAGCTAACTGTTAGCCTCTTAGCACATACACACTGTACTGCTACAGAGCTAACTGTTAGCCTGTTAGCACATACACACTGTACTGCTACAGAGCTAACTGTTAGCCTGTTAGCACATACACACTGTACTGCTACAGAGCTAACTGTTAGCCTGTTAGCACATACACACTGTACTGCTACAGAGCTAACTGTTAGCCTGTTAGCACATACACACTGTACTGCTACAGAGCTAACTGTTAGCCTGTTAGCACATACACACTGTACTGCTACAGAGCTAACTGTTAGCCTGTTAGTACATACATACTGTACTGCTACAGAGCTAATTGTTAGCCTGTTAGCACATAAACACTGTACTGCTACAGAGCTAACTGTTAGCCTGTTAGCACATACACACTTTACTGCTACAGAGCTAACTGTTAGCCTGTTAGCACATACACACTGTACTGCTACAGAGCTGACTGTTAGCCTGTTAGCACATACACACTGTACTGCTACAGAGCTAACTATGTAACCAAAAATAAACCTTTACATTAACTAGATCCTGTTAACAACATTAAATTCTGCTGTTTACACAGAGCAGAGAGGAGAGGACAGGAGAGGCTGTTTACACAGAGCAGAGAGGAGAGGACAGGAGAGGCTGGAAAAATGACAATACTTCAATATGTACAATATTTGGATCTTTTTTTGGTAATTTCACATCTTGTTTTACTAATTTTGTGTCTTTTTTTGGTCATTTCTGGAAATGTTGCGTCTGTTTTGGAAATGTACGGCTTTTTTTTTTGGTAATTTTGCAACATTTTTTGATACTTTTGTGTCTTTGGAAAATTACAGGAGAGGTTGAGTTGATGTCTGACAGACTCAGATGCTAAACGCTCCGTTCTACTTTATCATAACATTAACATATAGGAAACGCTGCGTTCTGTGTTTGTTTAAATGGTTATAAAGTAAATGTCGGACCCAGAACAAAGGTCCTGCAGCCTGCAGCGTCTCACAGAACAGAACTACGGCTCGCTGCTGAATTATTCATCCTCGTCCATTAAACAGCAGATGAACAGCAGATTCACTTAATTCCTCAGATAGTTTGGAAGATGATTTAATGGTTCCAGCTGACAGCAGTAATGTGTTTTCACTTTGTTCCTGTCACACAGCGTTTTACGGTCCGTGCTGTAGTGTACGGCAGTTTACAGAGTTGTGGTGTTGCTGCTCGCCTTGTTTTCTCGTGACGTGTTTCCTCGTTGTCATGCAGAGAGACGCGTCGTGGATATGCGATGTTTTATGCATGAACAGCTTGTAGGAGAAAGCTGGTATTTCCTGTATCTGTCCACACGCGGTCCCCGCTGTCCTTTTGCCCTCGTCTTTTTTAAATTTCCTGCGTTTAGCGTCTGCGATGGCTGGCTGCTTGTTTGGTTTGTTGGATATAGGACTCTGCTTTCATAAAGGACCATACTGCCAGACTCCTCCGGGCCAGGTCACGCTGCTAAAGCTGCTGAAAGAAAGATTGTGTGACCTCGGTCAGACCTCGAGCTGACATGAAATGACTTCGCAGAATTCACTAGATACACTTCCACCTGTTTGTCCTCCTTCTTTCTTTGATATTTTCAGAAAAAGCGCACATATACAGAAGTTTTAACCCTGTGAAGTCTCCAAAAAGCTCCAAATCATGACTTCTTCATGACACCCAGACTAGAAAAAAAAGCAGAGATTTGCATGAGAAAACACCAAAATTCAACAAAACTTTCGTAAATGCACTTTAAAGTTGTCATTTTTGGTAATTTTGTCTTTTTTTTTAAAGTCATTTTCTGCCTTTGTTGGGGTCATTTTGTGTCTTTTTTTTTTGTCATTTTGTGTCTTTTGTGTTGTTGTTTATTTTTTAGTTATTTTGTGTCTTTTTATGTCATTTTATGTCATTTTGTGTCTTTTTTAGTCATATTGTGTCTTCTTCTGTGTTCTTTTGGTAATTTAGATTATTTTTTTGGTGATTATGTGTCTTTTATTTGGCCATTTTGTGTCTTTTTTTGATCATTTTGTGTCTTCTTTAGTCCTTTAGTCCAACATAAAATGTGATTTTGAATCTATTTTTTACTTTCAAAACACTATCATGCTCAATAAAGAATTGTAAATGTGTCAAATGTGACCAAAGGTGTCAAATCTACCATATAAGAGGGTTCCATCCAGTTCTATCATTTGATACTAAATCTATTTGAGCTTGTCTCCAGTTTTACTTGGTATATCATCATCAAACTGAAACTGGCCTCATGGAGTTTACAGCCAGAACTTTAGAGGTAAATTTACAGTAGGGCTCCACGCTGCTTTGTTTTCTAGTCTGATGGAGGCAACAAGTCTGGATTATTTGGAGCTTTTGGGGTTAAGAAAAAACTCATAAGTCAGTGAAAGTTACCAATATTTAAATGAAAAACTGCAGCATAAATCCACATTTTTACAAACTCTTGTTAGAAAGCAGGTTTAAGGTGATTTTGTGCCACAATAATAAATAAAAAGAGCAGAAAAATGAATGTGTTCTCCCTGTCGGGGCAGACGGAGGTCACGGAGCAGCTGACGTGTGAAAACCTTGTTGTTGTTTACCAGCATGAAAACAAAAAGTGGTGCTGAACGACCAGCGGAGGCGTTTGGAGAGAGCTGTGTGATATTCTGGGAGTCTCTCTGGTTGGCGGGGAGGACGTGGTGTGTTCAGGGCCTCAGATCTTTCTTTATACGAGCTTTGTCGCACGTCTTTGGCCCTCGCTGTCCTCGCCGCGTTCCCCCTAATGATAAACAAAAACGCCATAAAACTAATCCTCATGAAAAGCAGCGACATCAAAATGGGCCCAAACAAGCACCGCTGTGTTCTGCCCCGGCTTTGGAATTCCATCCACATGTTCCCATTTGATCCCTGTTATTGCAGTCACTGAAACACAAATCCCAGCGACATTCCCACAACCACATGACTGGGAGCGCCTCGGGGTCACTGGGAGACTCTCAGAGACACTTTGCATGCATGCATGAGTGTTTACCGCTGTGTTTCTGGGTGTTTGTTCTGGCTGCAGGGCTCTGTGTGATTGGGTCAGCGTGCAGCCTCCTGGAGGAGGTGAGTGGGCCCTGTGGATGAGCAGCAGCGGGCCTACTGGATGAGGTGGGCCTCCTGGATGAGGTGGTTTATGCTTCAGCTCTAGCTCTGCACTGGAGTCCATTTTACTGCATCTCTGATTCTTATTTACATCATCAGGTGAACTCAGTCAAGTCAGAAAAATCAACTAAATGCACATTCAAATACTTGTTTTAAGACCTTTACTGGCAAAATCTAACTTTTCATTAATGATATAATCAATAACCCAGGTGCAGAGCGGCTGTGGCTTGGTTGGTAGAGCGTCCGTACAGTAACCGGAGGGTTGGCGGTTCGATCCCTGACCATGGCAGCTACTTGTCGAAGTATCTTTGAGCAAGATACTGAACCCCAAATTGCTGTGTTCATCGGTGTGTGAATGAATTCCCAATGGTGGCAGGTGGCACCAGTGTGCCCTGGTAGCCTCCAACACCATTATGAATGTGTGTGTGAATGAGCGTAGTGTAAAGTGCTATATAAGTGCACTCCGTTTACCATTTTACCATTCCAGGACACCACCCAGAGACTCCAAGAAGGCCGGGTACTCCGACTGCTGTTGGTGCATAAGAACAGACAACAGTCAGAGACCTTCTCCTCTGGTTCCTCTGGTTCCTCGGGGAGAACTCCAACACAGCGACCTCAGCCGGGGGCTTGTGAGTATCCCCTCCCCCGCCCACAGCCTCTCACCCTGGGCAAATACAGGAGAGAGTTCAGGAGTTTGGTTCAGAGCCAGGCTATGTGTGGAGGTGACCACAAGCTCGGGCTCCTTCCCGCCAGCGAGGTGACGTTCCACGTCCCCAGAGCCGGGGGTCAGGGGTCAGGGGTCAGCACACCCACGTCGGCGGGTCCATGTGGCTTTTTGGGGCTGACATTCGCCTGCGTGCTCCCCTCCCGGGTCTGGCTCCAGGAGGGGGCCACGGTTGACCCGAGCCAGGCGAGGTACACCGCTGTACTAGAGTCCGCTTCATAAGGGTCTTTGAATGTCTCTTAGTGTGGCCCCTCCCCTGGGACCACTTTGCCTCGGGAGACCCAACCAGGACACCACCACAGCTCCGATAAGCTGGCGATTCTTGGAGGAGAGATTGAGACAGTTTTGCTGTTTTTTGGGGGAGAGGATGGTTGTTTTTTTTTCATAGCATGTTAGCCGAATTAATAGAAACAAAGAATATGTATGATGTTTTTCATATAATAACAAAACGTTCTAAACATTGAATAGCAATATTGGAATTGAGAAGTTTAGACTCAAATAATAATTTTTCCGATTGAAAGTAGAGAAAAAAGTTGCTGTTGGGTACAAATATCAGTTCAAATGTGAACAGAAGCCAAACTTACGCCTGGATTCCACTGGATGCGTAACGACTCCGACAGGGGTCTGTCCGCAACGGCTGCGTATCTACGCAGTCCGTCAACACCCACCGGATCCGTCTGTGTCGGAGCTGTTGCGGACAGCAGAGTCCCGAGGACGCACGAGATCTCGCGAATTCACGCCTAATCAATTGACATAACTGGAAGATAATCAACATTTCCTCGTTAATGACTGGAGACAAATCCAGCGACTCCGTCTTAACGAGCGCTAACGAGGTCGACCGCTTGTTAACGAGCCGGCCGACCTCGTTAGCGAACCCGAAGTATTTTATTTTGAAAATATACCGGATGTTTTATTTTGTGTCTGTGCACGACTTCCTGTCCCGAACGATCTGTTCTGTGCTGAATTTATGCGTAGTGCTCCGTCGTCCGACAAAAATAGAAGCTCTGCGCAAGTGTTGCGAGGGCTGTCGGATGGCCATGCGTTGTCGGACTCATTACGCAGCGGATCTGCAGTCGGTGGAATCTCACACATTGATTATAATGGAATCCAGTGGAATCCAGGGGTTAGACTCAGCTCCAGAAAAACTCATCATTTTTTATTCCAACATTGGAAATTTGACATTAGCAGAAAGCATATCTCCAGTCCAAGTCACGTCTCAGGTCGTTGTCAGTCTTGACTCAAGTCTCTTATTATAACAACACAAACAAACTCGTAAG
>NC_081533.1:2078910-2173910 GCF_030273125.1 Centropristis striata | reverse complement strand
TGCTGGAGTCAGGGTTCTCCGCACACCAAACGTCTTTATAGATCTGGCTCGCTGCTCGGGGGGGTAGCGGCCATGTTGAGACAGGAAGCTATTAAAAATGGTTTTGGCCACATACTTTTGGCAAAATTGTGTCTATGTTGGCACTTGGAGTTGAGACACAAACACACACGCCGTAAAACAGTTCAGCGTTAAGTCATTCATTCATTAATTCATTCATCAACTCTTCCTGCTAGTAGTCACTGAAACAGAGAATGACTCGCATGGACGATTCTGCTGGAAGACTTTCTGCTGTTACTGGGAATTATCTCTCTCTCTCTCTCTCTCTCTCTCTCTCTAGGTCTTTCTCTAGGTCTCTCTCTCTCTCTCTCTCTCTAGGTCTTTCTCTAGGTCTCTCTCTAGAACAGGGGTCTCTAACCCAAATTGCCTGGGGGTCGCTGGAGGCAGTATCAAAATGATCAGAAAAGACACAATATTACTAAAAAATGACACAAAATTACAGAAAAAAAACTAAATCACTTAAAAAAGAGAAAAAATGACCAAAAAAGACACAAAATGACTGAAAAAAACACTATAATACTTTAAAAAGACACAAAATTACAAAAAAGACACAAAATGACCAAAAAAAGACATAATTATCAAAAAAGAGACAAAATGATTTTAAAAAAAGACAGGGTAAAGTGCCATTCATATAAAACTCACATTAAACTTTCATATCAAGGTGGGGGCCACAAAATATCGTCACGAGGGCCACAATTGGCCCGCGGGCCGCAAGTTTGAGACCCCTGCTCTAGAAGGCTGTTTCCACTGACCAATACCTGGAATGAGGCGGGTTTCACTCGCCGAAACGCCCCGCATTTGAATACGAGCCGTCCGGAACTGACTTTTGTCAGGACTTTTTTAGTCCCTGTAGAAGAGCAGGGTCTTTATTCTCCCCTGAAAGCCTGGTTGCTGATTGGATAGAACGCTAAGCAGGATGTGACGTAGTACTGGACGCCACAACAACACGCAACATTTGTAAAAGCCGGCAAAGCAGTGTCGATAACTTATTATTATTATATTATAATATTTAGCGACTATTTTTCAAGAAAATGACTGCGACTTTTTCTGGTGTTATTGGACACTGGTTATTACTCTTCTTAAAGAGCCATGGGGGCCTCTCCTTAGCGTCCAGTCTGCAAATTGCTAACAGGCTAACAGTTAGCTCTGTAGCAGTACAGTGTGTGTGTGCTAACAGGCTAACAGTTAGCTCTGTAGCAGTACAGTGTGTATGTGCTTACAGGATAACAGTTAGCTCTGTAGCAGTACAGTGTGTATGTGCTTACAGGATAACAGTTAGCTCTGTAGCAGTACAGTGTGTATGTGCTAACAGGCTAACAGTTAGCTCTGTAGCAGTACAGTGTGTATGTGCTAACAGGCTAACAGTTAGCTCTGTAGCAGTACAGTGTGTATGTGCTGCTGCTGCAGTAGGTGTTGAAGTGATGCCGGTTAATTCACAATGACTATGTTTATGATCAGCGGAGACTCTGTGCATAATTAGCCATGCAGGTTTGTTTATGATCAGCTGCTGACGTTGTGCACAGTTAGCGACGGCGGCCACAGTTGAGTCTCCCGTGTTTTAATCTCTCTCCCCCTCTCTCTCTCTCTCTCTCTCTCTCCCCCTCTCTCTCTCTCTCTCTCTCTCATTGACATGACTGGACCAACGTCTTCCAAGAATATTACCAAACACAAAAGCTTTCATAAGAGGGATACAGCTCTCTTTGTGAACTCTCTCTCCTGTACTGTACAACAACACACTCATTCACAACTCTCAACACACACACACACACACACACACACACTTGCTTCACACATGTTGCTGTAATAATTTGGGGTGTGTGTGTGTGTGTGAATAAAGGCTTTTTATTGAGGTTTAATGATGTGTTCACTCGGAGCGACTCTCTAACAGTGACACAGAACAGAGAGCTGGCACAGCCACTGGCCTTTAGCTGGGTGACTCACACACACACACACACACACACACACACACACACACACACATGTTACAGTAAGTGGCTGACCCTGGCCTGACAGTCTGTCAGTATACGAGTGGGAAAACTCATGTCTCCCACACTGTTAACATGGACTTCACATCCTCTTCTGGACGTTCACACCCTCTTCATGTGTCTGTAAAGAGAACATGCATGTAACGGGCTCTCGGGGCCAGTTAAAGCCTCGGAGGGGCCCGAGGACACAGATACGCTGCTGGGACTCACTAATTAGCCTGTAACATGGAGAATCAGTGGAGGAGAAGACACGGTGAGGTTCAGAGTAGCAGGAGGACATGTGGCGCCGTCATGGCGGAGGAACAACCGGCTGTCTGTCTGCAGGTAACACAGTGGTAACAGTTAATGCAGCGCCGCATTAGCCAAAATTAGCCGGTTGCTAGGGGTTACGATACTCTCAGCTCACGAGACGAGACACGATACTGGGTTCACGAGATCGAGACGAGACGATATTTTAAGAAAACTGGACCAAGTGACTTTTATTTAACCGAGCTGCATTTTTAAATGTTTTATTATAACTTATTTTAGTTAGCCTGTTAGCACATACACACTGTACTGCTACAGAGCTAACTGTTAGCCTGTTAGCACATACACACTGTA
Source organism: Centropristis striata (assembly GCF_030273125.1). Lineage (NCBI taxonomy): Eukaryota > Metazoa > Chordata > Actinopteri > Perciformes > Serranidae > Centropristis > Centropristis striata. The sequence continues at coordinate 2,171,268 of NC_081533.1, read as the reverse complement.
CTGCTACAGAGCTAACTGTTAGCCTGTTAGCACATACACACTGCACTGCTACAGAGCTAACTGTTAGCCTGTTAGCACATACACACTGTACTGCTACAGAGCTAACTGTTAGCCTGTTAGCACATACACACTGTACTGCTACAGAGCTAACTGTTAGCCTGTTAGCACATACACACTGTACTGCTACAGAGCTAACTAGTAGCCTGTTGGCACATACACACTGTACTGCTACAGAGCTAACTGATAGCCTGTTAGCACATACACACTGTACTGCTACAGAGCTAACTGTTAGCCTGTTAGCACATACACACTGCACTGCTACAGAGCTAACTGTTAGCCTGTTAGCACATACACACTGTACTGCTACAGAGCTAACTGTTAGCCTCTTAGCACATACACACTGTACTGCTACAGAGCTAACTGTAGCTAACTGTAGCTAACTGCCGACTCATTAGCGGCTCGTTAAGAAGAGTAAGAAGGAGTCGTTGGATTCGTAGCCTGTTAGCACATACACACTGTACTGCTACAGAGCTAACTGTTAGCCTGTCAGCAATTTGCAGACTGGATGCTAAGGGGTTAACATCCCCTCCGGCTCTGCAGCTGGGAGAGACTGCTGCAGGAGCACTATGCCGCTTTGACCTGTTCCTACTCTTCTTAACGACATAACAACATGCTGGCACTGTCTCCAGCATCGTTAAACTAATTTCTCCTCATCATTAGCCAGTCCTCGATCCAGTTCTCCATCCAGTTCTCGGTCCAGTTCTCCATCCAGTCGGATGTGGCTCTTTCAACAAGAGAGAAATAAGAAAAACAAGTTAGAGTCCCTGACCTCTGAGTCCCTACCTGTTAGATAATCCAAGAAGCCTTTTAGTAAAAACTGAGCTCATAAGATTTAGGATGGTTTAACCCAAAGTTACAGAATTCCTTTATAATGGCACAAAAGGAACCATATCCCCATTGACCTCACAGAGATTGATGATGATCATTTAATCCAGATTAAGTCCAGTTTACATGTTTTGCCTGCTCTGGTTTGGCCCGCTACATGGAAACTGACCTTTGTAACACTCTTAAAAGTTCAGTTCAGAGTGGAGCTCCTCCGTCCCTCTGGTGACCCTCCATTCTTCAGTAACCACCGTGACTCCTGGAGGAGAAACACTCCTGAACTCCTCACCCGTCGGCTTTTAGGAGGAGAGGAGGGGGAAAAGAGGAATTGCGAAACGGCTCCTGATGGGAGGAAAATATGTGGAAGGAAATGAGAAAAGGAAAGTAGAAGACAAGAAAGAACGTCAGGGGCTCCTCACCTCCAGAATGGGAGAGGAGGAGGAGGAGGAGGAGCAGGAGGAGGTGGGGAAGGAGGAGGAGAGGAAGGGGAGAAGGAGGAGGAGGACAAGAAGAAGGGGAAGGAAGAAGAGGGGGAGGAGGAGGAAAAGGAAAGATAAGGAGGAGGAGGAGAAGGAGGAGAGGAAGGGGAACAAGAAGGAGGAGGGGAAAGAGAAGGAGGGGAAGGGGGAGGAGAACAAGAAGAAGGAGAAGGAGCAGGAGGAGGAGAAGGAGGAGAGGAAGGAGAACAAGAAGGAGGAGGAGGAGGAGGGGAAGGAGAAGGAGGGGAAGGGGGAGGAGAACAAGAAGAAGGAGAAGGGGAAAGAGAAGGAGGGGAAGGAGAGGAGGAAGAGGAGGAAAAGGAGGAGAGGAAGGAGAACAAGAAGGAGGAGAAGGAGGAGGAGGAGGAGGAGGAGGAGAAGGAGCGGCTGCAGCCAAGTGATGAAGTTGTGGTGGTGAAACCAGAAAGGCAAAGCTCCGGGGGGAGAGCGGAGGTTCTGGAGGTTCTTGAGGTTCTGGAGGTTCTGGAGGTTCTGGAGGTTCTAGAGGTTCTAGAGGTTCTAGAGGTTCTGGAGGTGCTAGAGGTTCTTGAGGTTCTTGAGGTTCTAAAGGTTCTAGAGGTTCTAGAGGTTCTGGAGGTTCTTGAGGTTCTGGAGGTTCTAGAGGTTCTAGAGGTTCTTGAGGTTCTAGAGGTTCTGGAGGTTCTTGAGGTTCTAGAGGTTCTGGAGGTTCTGGAGGTTCTGGAGGTTCTGGAGGGTTTAAGGAGCGTGTTGGTCTCAGTAGGACCAGGAGACCTGTATTCATTAGTGGGAGAGTTAAAGACGTGGACCAGAGATTCATCAGGAGACGACAACATGAAGTGAACTCAGAAGGACTCAGTGAATGAACCAGGAGATAATGGAGCTCCAGAGCTAGAGCTGCTGTTATGTGACGACTCGGCAGAACGTTTTCTCCGTGGGGTCCCAATGAGGCTTCAGAACGTTTTCTCCGTGGGGTCCCAACGAGGCTTCAGAACGTTTTCTCCGTGGGGTCCCAACGAGGCTTCAGAACGTTTCCTCCGTGGGGTCCCAACGAGGCTTCAGAACGTTTCCTCCGTGGGGTCCCAACGAGGCTTCAGTCGGAGCCTTGTTAGCTTCTCCCAGAGCTGCTGACCTTCCTGTGGCAGTAACAGCAGCCTAATGAACCTTCACCACCACGCCACGACCCTCTCCTCCACGCCGTGAACTCCCCGTGAGACCATCAGGGACGCTCTTACGAGCCCCCGGGCGCCATTTAAACTACAGTTTCCCAGGCAGAGCCTCCTGAACCCTCTGGAGTCACCAAATGCTCCAAAGCAGGACTTCTTCATCACATCCAGACTAGAAAACAGAGCAGCGTCAAGTCCTGCTGTAAAAGGACTAAAAGAGACACAAAATGACCAAATAACATACAACAAAAGACACAAAATGACTAAAAAAGACACAAAATGACTAAAAAGACACACAAAAAGACACAAAATGACCAAAAAAGAAAAAATGAATGAGGACACAAAATGACCAAATAAGGTACAACAAAAGACACAAAATGACTAAAAAAGACACAAAATGACTAAAAACACACACAAAAAGACACAAAATGACCAAAAAAGAGAAAACAAATGGACACAAAATGACCAAAAAAACACAGGAGAACACACAAAATGACTAAAAAAGACACAAAATGACTAAAAAGACATAAAAAAACTAAAAAGGACACAAAATGACTAAAAAGACACACAAAAAGACACAAAATGACTAAAAAAGACACAAAATAACTAAAAAGACACACAAAAAGACACAAAATGACTAAAAAAGACACAAAATGACTAAAAAGACACAAAAAGACACAAAATGACCAAAAAAGAAAAAACGAATGAGGACACAAAATGACCAAAAAAACACAGGAGAAGACACAAAATGACTAAAAAAGACACAAAATGACTAAAAATACATTAAAAAAAAACTAAAAAGGACACAAAATGACTAATAAAGACACACAAAAAGACACAAAATGACCAAAAAAGAAACAAATGAGGACACAAAATTACCAAAAAACACAGGAGAAGACACAAAAATGACCAAAAAAAGAGACAAAATGACTAAAAAAAGAGACAAAATGACAAAAAAGACACACAAAAAGACACAAAATGAGGACACAAAATGACCAAAAAAACACAGGAGAAGACACAAAATGACTAAAAAAGACACAAAATTACCAAAAAAACACAGGAGAAGACACAAAATGACTAAAAAAGACACAAAATGACTAAAAGGACACAAAATGACTAATAAAGACACACAAAAAGACACAAAATGACTAAAAAAAGACACAAAATGACCAAAAAAAGAAACAAATGAGGACACAAAAAGACACAAAAAAACACAGGAGAAGACACAAAAAAAAAAAAAAAAACACAAAATGACTAAAAAAAGAGACAAAATGACAAAAAAAGACACAAAATGACCAAAAAAGACACAAAATAACTAAAAAAAATCCACAAAAATCCACAAAATGACTACAATAGACCAGAGTTGATGACAGGATGACACACAATCACAAGATCACATTTATGTTGGTTTTTCTTTGTTTCTTTTTGGTTCTAAATGTTGATCCAGTAAGTCAGAATAAAACATCAGTTATTATTATTATCAGGTCATATAGGTGAAAAACATACCAACATGGTATTTAAACATGTTTTAAGTGGTGAATACAGGCAGGATGGAAGGAGTCAGACATGGAGGAAACAGAACAAAAAGACTCCAGAGAGTTAACGCAGCATAAAGACTCCTGTCACCAAAAACTGAACCAGAAGCCTTCTCCAGTGTTTTTGTGAAGCCGTGCTGTAGCTGTGAGGTCACAGGTTCAGATCTCTGCCGCTAGCGGTCAGGCACTAAGACACCGTTTGGCCTCCGTTTGACCCTTCGGAGCCCTTTAACTCACTCATTTCCCATAGACAATAATAGACATTAATGTAATAAAGCAAGTGCAATGATGCCTGTAATGCAATAAGAAGCAAATAATGCAAGAAAATATCAAAATAACAACATGCTGGCACTGTCTCCAGCATCGTTAAACTCGTTTCTCCTCATCATTAGCCAGTTCTCCATCCAGTAGTCGATCCAGTACTCCATCCAGTCGGATGTGACTATTTCAACAAGAGAGAAATAAGAGAAACAAGTTAGAGTTTTGGCTTTTCCACAAGTTTCCATGTTCAATTTAACTCTTTTTCAGCAAAGGTAAAAATCACCACGACCAAGTGTAGTAACATGATTTTACTTTTTTGCAGAGATTTTGCAGATTTTGCAGTGTTGCGTTTCAACATTTTTAATGCAATCTTTTGTGTTTACTGTTTTATTTTCTGTGATTCTTGTTTATTTTTTTGTGTCTTTTTTTGGTAATTTTGTGTGTTTTTATCTGTGTTTCTTGAAATGTTTTCATTTCTTGTGTTTTTTTGTAATTTTTTGTGTGTTTTTGTAATTTTTGTGTGTTTTTTGTGGTTTTTATGTTTATGTTCTGTGTGTTTTTGTTTTTTTTGTAATTTTTTGATGTGTTTTGTGTGTTTCTTGTGTGTTTTTTATTTGTAATTTTTGTATTTTTTGCGTTTTTTTTCTTCATATGTTTGTTTCTGTGTCTTTTGTATAAAAAAATGAGTTTTTTGTATGTATTTTATTTGTGTTTTTTGTAATTTCTGTGTGTCAAAATGTTTGCAATGGGCGTTTCAACATTTTTAATGTAATCTTTTGTGTTTACTGTTTTTTGTGGTATTTTTGTGGTTTTATGTGTGTGTTTGTTGTGTTTTTATGTTTTTTTTGATAATTTTTTTGTGCGTTTTTGTGTGTTTCGTGTGTTTTTTTTGTGTGTGTTTCTTTGTGTTTTTTGTACAAACATTTTTTTTTAAAAATTGGTTTCTTGTGTGTCGAAATGTTGATCCAGTAAATCAAAATGACTTGATAATAATGAGGAGAAGTTGAACTGAAAAAGATGATAGTGATCATTATTGAACCTCTGGTGAGCGTTCATACTGCAGTAATAACCGTGAAAATATCAAAATAACAACATGCTGCCACTGTCGCCAATTTCTTTCAATACCAGATTCTCGAGCCAGTCCTCGATTGAGTCAGATGTGACTATTTCAACAAGTCCTGCGTAGAAAGAAAAACCAGTCAGAGCTCTTTAAAGTCCCTGAGCTGTGACAGCTCCTCCTGAAATGTCAAAAATGCAGCAACATGGACGAGAACATGAGCCAGGTTTTCTCATTTCCTCAAAAATTGCCTCTTCAGAGTCATATAAGAGTTTTTGCAAGATGCTAATGGTTTGTTTTAGCAGTGGGGTCCATGGTAGCATGTTATAAATACCTGACGGGCCCCTGAGCAGCTTCTTACGAGGGCCCGTGACCTGCTGGTGAACCCTCGCTCTGTTCCCAGGAACCTTAGAGTAAACAACACAGAGGCTCCTGAACCCCGAGACACTCGACTGACTCAACCAGACGGACACGTTAGCACGAGTCAAAACCTGCAAAACTTACCTGCATTTCCCCTATAAGAAGCATACTTTGTGTACATTTATGTCTTATTCATATAAAAGGGAGGTTAGCGTTGCTAACTCCACAGTGTCCACAGTGTATATTTATCGGGTGTGAAAACTATTTTTTACGTAACTTTAAAAAAAAAAAAAACATATGTAGACGTTCAGGAAGAACTCAGGACGCTCAAAGTGAAGTCGGATCAATGATAGGTATTGTGGTTTTGCCAAAAATGCTTTCTCTTCGAGGCCAGAAATTCCAGTCTGTCCACCTCTGGCTGCTGTCACTGTTCAGGAACATTCAGGTGGCAGTTAATTCTGTTGATTGCTCTGCTCTGATTGGTCGACGCCAACACCTTTGATGCTTTGATGTGATTACAGTTAGTGCAAGTGCGCACACTCCTCCAGATACACATGTTTCACTCACACACACACACACACACACACACACACACACACACACACACACACACACATTTTGAGGTTAAAGGTCATGGGTTGCTGTATAAATAAATACTTGTAAAGGAATGCTTGTTGTAGTTGTGCTCCTTGTATATTATATAGTATCATAACATTACTAGTATTAATTGTTATAAATGTCTGAAGAATCTCATCATAGTGTACACACACCGGCAGTAGCCCCCGTGGCCCTTTCACTATTTACCCAGAGGAAATTTTGTAGTTGTGTAAATTGTCCACTAAAAGTATATCATCTATATAATTCAATACTTTGTTGGGGCTGTTTGACTTGAACTACTGGAAATGGACTTTCCTGAAACGTCTCCACACACACACACACACACACACACATACACGCACAAACACACACACACACGCACAAACACACACAGAGAGAAAGAGACTCTGAGGGGCGATCAAGGTTCAGAGGGCAAACTAATGTTCTGTCAGATTTACTGACTGAGAAACACACATACACACACACACACACACACACAAACACACACACAGTGTTGTGTATTAGTCTCATTAGACTGTGTGTACAGTAGCTGCTTGTTCTTCCCTCTGTAATGTTTACAACTGCTCTAATCACTAAGAATTATCTTAATAATATACAATTAGTCTCATACACACACACACACACACTCTCTCTCTCTCTCTCTTTCTCTCTCTCCCTCGTTACTTTAAGCACTCTGTTGTGTCAGACAGTGAAAAACATGCTGGAGATTTAAACTCACTTAAACTTGAAACCGTTTATAGACGGTGTGAGATGTGTGTGAGAAGTTTAACCCTTTGTGATGATTATTAGCACATAACACACTGTGGGACACACTGACGTGAGCTCAGCAGCAGCAGCTCACCTTTGTTCCCCGTCTGTCCACTAGAGGGAGCTGGAGCTCAGTTTAAAGACATTTAAACTGTTTACCTGTTGTGATGCATGCAGAATATAATACATTTTATTGTTCTAATATGGTGATTTCCTGTGACCTCAAAACAGCAAAATTAGGAAAAAAAAAAAAACCCACAAAAAACACATTAAAACACACAAAAACAATGAAAATGACAAAAAACACACATAAAACACACACAAAATTACAAAAAACACACATAAAAACACACTCAAAACACACCAAAAAACATGGAAAAATACAAAAAACATAAAAAAATTACAAAAAAATAAACAAAAAACTCATGATAACACATTCAAACACACAAAGAAATTACAACAAACAATCAAAAACACCAAAACACACTAAAAACACACAATTTCCAAAAAACACAATAAAAACTAAAATATACAAAACACACATGGAAACACACAAAAAGTATACCTGTAGTGATGCATGCAGAATATATTACGTGTTTTATGTGTGTTTTTTGTATTTTTTGTGTGTTTTTTGTGTTTTTTTTGTAATTCTTTTTGTGTTTGTTTTTTGTGTTCAAAATGTTGATCCAGTAAGTCAAAATGAGAAAAATAATAATCAGGTCATATAGGTGAGGTTGAGCTGAAAACAATGATACCAACACGTCATGGTGAAGAAGTCCAAAACCGACAAAAGGGTTAAAAGTGAAAGTGGAGGCGCTGAGGATTATCGTTCTGTCAGGTTTTACTAGAAATCTTTTTGGATTAGCGTGTTAAACTGAATGCCAGATTCTGAGTCTGAAAGAGGAAGATTTCCCTTCTTGAATAGAGAGAGAGAGAGAGAGAGAGAGAGAGAGAGAGAGAGAGAGAGAGAGAGAGAGAGAGAGAGAGAGAGAGAGGGAGAGAGAGAGAGAGAGAGAGAGAGAGAGAGAGAGAGAGAGAGAGAGAGGGAGAGAGAGAGAGAGAGAGAGAGAGAGAGAGAGAGAGAGAGAGAGCTGTAGTGGAGCCAGTGCTCCAGGGTTTCAGGCTGATAAGGCTACAGAGAGTCAGAGTGTAATGACGGGACATTACAGACCGCTGATAGCATTGACAAGTGCTGCTGTAATAGAGAGGAGGAGGAGGAGGAGGAGGAGGAGGAGGAGGAGGAGGAGAGGAGGAGGAGGAGGAGAGGAGGAGGAGTCTGGATGTGGGACTGTGGAGGTGGAGCTGTGCAGGTTTTTTGGTCTTTGAACAGATCATTGGTCATGAAAGTCTCAATTAGAAAAAGTCAACAAAACAAAGCTTAAAATTGTGATATTTCTGTCAAAATCTCTTTATTCTACATGTCTCCTCTAAAATAAACCAGATCCTGTTAAAAACATTAAATTCTGCTTCTCAGAGACACTGAAGACATGATGATTCTGATACTTAAAGTTCTAACTACGTCCGTCTTCTTTAACTACGTCCGTCTTCTATAACTACTTCTGTCGTCTATAACTACATCTGTCTTCTATAACTACGTCCGTCTTCTATAACTACGTCTGTCTTCTATAACTACATCTGTCTTCTATAACTACGTCTGTTTTCTAACTACGTCCGTCTTCTATAACTACGTCGGTCTTCTATAACTACGTCCGTCTTCTATAACTACGTCCGTCTTCTAACTACGTCCGTCTTCTATAACTACGTCTGTCTTCTAGCTACGTCCGTCTTCTATAACTACATCCGTCTTCTATAACTACGTCCGTCTTCTATAACTACGTCTGTCGTCTATAACTACATCTGTCTTCTATAACTACGTCCGTCTTCTATAACTACGTCCGTCTTCTATAACTACTTCTGTCGTCTATAACTACATCTGTCTTCTATAACTACGTCCGTCTTCTATAACTACGTCTGTCTTCTATAACTACATCTGTCTTCTATAACTACGTCTGTCTTCTATAACTACGTCTGTTTTCTAACTACGTCCGTCTTCTATAACTACGTCGGTCTTCTATAACTACGTCCGTCTTCTATAACTACGTCCGTCTTCTATTACTACGTCTGTCTTCTAACTACGTCCGTCTTCTAACTACGTCCGTCTTCTAACTACATCCGTCTTCTATAACTACATCCGTCTTCTATAACTACGTCCGTCTTCTATAACTACGTCCGTCTTCTATTACTACGTCTGTCTTCTAACTACGTCCGTCTTCTAACTACGTCCGTCTTCTATAACTACATCCGTCTTCTATAACTACGTCCGTCTTCTATAACTACGTCCGTCTTCTATTACTACGTCTGTCTTCTAACTACGTCCGTCTTCTATAACTACGTCCGTCTTCTAACTACGTCCGTCTTCTAACTACGTCCCTCTTCTATAACTACATCCGTCTTCTATAACTACGTCCGTCTTCTATTACTACGTCCGTCTTCTAACTACGTCCGTCTTCTATAACTACGTCCGTCTTCTATAACTACGTCCGTCTTCTATAACTACGTACGTCTTCTATAACTACGTCCGTCTTCTATAACAACGTCTGTCTTCTATAACTACGTCCGTCTTCTATAACTACGTCCGTCTTCTATAACTACGTCCGTCTTCTATAACTACGTCTGTCTTCTATAACTACGTCCGTCTTCTATAACTACATCCGTCTTCTATAACTACATCCGTCTTCTATAACTGCATCCGTCTTCTATAACTGCATCTGTCTTCTAACTACGTCCGTCTTCTATAACAACGTCCGTCTTCTATAACTACGTCCGTCTTCTATAACAACGTCCGTCTTCTATAACTACGTCCGTCTTCTATAACTACATCCGTCTTCTATACCTACATCCGTCTTCTATAACTGCATCCGTCTTCTATAACTACATCTGTCTTCTATAACTACGTCCGTCTTCTATAACTACGTACGTCTTCTATAACTACGTCTGTCTTCTATAACAACGTCTGTCTTCTAACTACGTCCGTCTTCTATAACTACGTCTGTCTTCTATAACTACGTCCGTCTTCTATAACTACGTCTGTCTTCTAACTATGTCCGTCTTCTATAACTACGTCTGTCTTCTATAACTACGTCTGTCTTCTATAACTACGTCCGTCTTCTATAACTACGTCCATCTTCTATAACTACGTCTGTCTTCTATAACTACGTCCGTCTTCTATAACAACGTCTGTCTTCTATAACTGCATCTGTCTTCTATAACTACGTCCGTCTTCTATAACTGCATCCGTCTTCTATAACTACGTCCGTCTTCTATAACAACGTCCGTCTTCTTTAACTACGTACGTCTTCTATAACTACATCCGTCTTTTATAACTACATCCGTCTTCTATAACTACGTACGTCTTCTATAACTACGTCCGTCTTCTATAACTACGTCTGTCTTCTATAACTACGTCTGTCTTCTATAACTACGTCTGTCTTCTGTAACTACGTCTGTCTTCTAACTATGTCCGTCTTCTATAACAACGTCTGTCTTCTAACTACGTCCGTCTTCTATAACTACGTCTGTCTTCTATAACTACGTCTGTCTTCTATAACTACGTCCGTCTTCTATAACTACGTCCGTCTTCTATAACTACGTCCGTCTTCTAACTACGTCCATCTTCTATAACTACGTCTGTCTTCTATTACTACGTCCGTCTTCTATAACTACGTCCGTCTTCTATAACTACGTCCGTCTTCTATAACTACGTCCGTCTTCTCTGAACTCTTTCTTTAACATCCATCTTTCTTTTTCAGTCTCTCCCTCTTCCTTTGTTTTTCTTTTCTAACACCCGCAAACAGTTAAAACCGACAACTCCTCAGTGAGGAATCCAAGACCACACACACACACACACACACACACACACACACACACACATACACACACTGATGAAGAAATGTGCAGCAGGTGTCTGAACACACTAACAGTGAATTTCAGCAGAATGTTTGCACTGAAAGGTTGGCAATCGATCAAACAGGGCGTGACTGACAACCTGACACACACACACACACACACACACACACACACACACACACATACACACACACAGAATATTTTTACTGGGTTAATTGGAGGAAATGGCTCAGGGTTGTAGACGGGTTAATGAGAGAAGTGAGTCAAACACCTGATTGTGAGGCCACACACACACACACGCACAGTCACACATACACACACACACACACACGCACACACACACAAATGCACAAACTGACCCAAAAAAGACACAATAAAGACCGAAAATGACCCCAAAATACCCCAAATAGATACAAAATGACACAAAAAAGACACAAAATTGCCAAAAAATTGCCAAAAAATGACACTAATTACCAAAATAATACACAATGACCTAAAAAATTCACAAATTGACCAAAAAAGCCACAAAATTACCAAAAAAAGCCACAAAATGACCAAAAAATACACAAAACGACCCAAAAAAGACACAAAATGACCCAATAATGACCGAAAATGACCCCAAAAAGATACAAAATGAGCCAAAAAAGATACAAAATGATACAAATTACCAAAATAATACACAATGACCTAAAATATTCACAAAATGACCCAAAGAAGACACAAAAATGACCCCAAAAAGTCACAAAAGGCCCTAAAAATCAATCAGTTTGTAAACTTGTAGCTTTATCACCTTAACTCTCAGCTCGTTGGCTGATTGACGTACGACCACAGAACTGAACGCTCAGCGTGTTTCACTTCACTGATACTGAAACACAGTCAGAGACACAATTAAAAAATTCACAGAATGATTAAAAACTCCTTGGATCGACCGTGTTTTAAGAGTTTTTTTTTACACATTCTGGCTGTCTGTAATATCCTCCAATATTCTCTAGGGTTTGCACGTATTTGAATGGTTGCCCTATTAAGGGTGAAGCGTGACCATGGCCAGGGTCTCAGGTCTCAGGAGGTTAGGTTTGTTGCAGGAACCTGATGTGACCGTGAGATTGTTGCAGGTAACTGGTTGGTTCCGGTCCTGAAGCTGGAGGCTGCAGGACTCTTCAACTCTTCTTCTCTCCTTTCCTTCCACTTTACCCTATTTCTCTCCCCCCTCCCGCCTCCTTTGTCTGCCCCGCCTCGGGGTAAACAAAACCTTCTCACTTGTGTCCTATCAGTGAAAGTCCATCCGTCCGTCGTCTCCGGAGACGACAGAGTGAATGAGCCGAGGAGGAGAAAGGGATGAGAGAGGAGCGCTGACAGACAAGAGGAGCTGTGTCATTCCTCCTCATCAGAGAGGAGACCCTTTCACTTTGTTGTGTGTCTGTCTCTCTCTGTGTGTGTGTGTGTGTGTGTGTGTGTGTGCAGGTATGTATGTTTTAACTGTGTGTGTTCATTTACACTCCACACATTCCTCCTGACTAACCAGATCCCCGGTCCAGACCGCCAGAGAGGCCCACCTCGCTGCCGGGCGTGTCCCAGGAGAGGAGCTCTGACCGGGGCAGGGGGAGAGGGGAGCAGGGGGGGGGGGGGGTCCGGGTCAGCCTGGAGCTTCCCACTCAGCAGAAAGAGTTCTGTAGAGGAGGAAGGTGAAGAGGAGGGCAGGCTGGTGAAGGAGAGGGCAGACGGAAGTGGAATATGTTATAATTGTGCGGTGAATTAATGAGCCATTTTCACATTTCTGTTCTCTTATTTTGCCTTTTGTGCATCAAAAACCTTCCATATTCTTATATGATAACGTTAGAATCTCAATTTAGCACTTTTCAGAGTCAGTTTTGATGCTGTATGTGCAGACTTTAGGACTGATTTTTTTGCAAAATGACTAAAAATTGATGCAAAACGACTACAAATTGATGCAAAAATGACTTAAAATAGATGCAAAATGACTAAAAATAGATGCAAAACAACAAAAAACTGAGGCAAAATGACTAAAATTAGATGCGAAACGACTACAAATTGATGCAAAAATGACTAAAAATAGCAACCTGGTCTCACAGAAATCCGTGAAATAGCCACGGAATCACTCAAATTTCCGTGAAACTGACACGGATTTCGCTACAATGCAAGGGAATGACAGTCAAACCCCAATTTTTTTCCTATTGGTTTGTGTCCAAGTCATGTGACTTTCAAGGTTCCGGCGGTCAGAACAAAAAACATGGCGGACAGTTCCCTCATTTTTAGTGAAAAAAAATCAACATTTTGACTTAGTTTCTGCATAAAAATGGATTTTGATCACATTTCTAGCAAGAAATATATGTTTTATTTTCTAAATATTCACTCAGTGAATGTACATAATCACTTTGTGGTGAAGATCTCACCAGAAAAACACGATCCGCTGTGTTTTATTTTGAAATCTCCCTGATCCTCTGTGTATTTAACGGATCAAACCTTCGCCCATTACATGCCTTGTGTCTGAGGTTGATTTGCTGATCAACATATTATTCTGTTGCAGCGGGACACACTAATGTTGACAAAGTGACAACTTACGATCTACGTTTGTCCGCTGTTTTATTTTGTAACCTACCGGATGTGGTGCGATCTCATTGAATCGCGCTTCACTGTATGCCGCACGCTGCTCTCCTGTTTTAGTTAAAATATCTTCATTAAACAAACATTGTTGTCTTTTTTTAGCATAGATAATATACATACAGTATAATTATTTATTAGACAGTGTGTGATATTCGATATATTGGGTAGAAATAGGTTTTCACAACCCTAAAACGGAAGAACTACAACTACGGTGCTGATGTCGACAGAAGTACTGAAGAGAGGTCTAGGGAGTTGTAGTTTTTTTAATAAAACAGGGTTTCCCCTAAAATTGGAAGTTGGAAATACTTAATTAGTGGCTTTCCAGGGGTTTGAGGGGATGTCAATCACATTTTTGGCATCAGACTTTAAATATTGTATTGTTCAATGGGGGATTTTTTATTTTTTCAGCATATCCCAAATACACTTATGATCAGCTCTATGTTCTAACATGGTGTTTGTTCTGGACAAAGCTCGACTAGCACAGAAGATCCTCCCAATCCCCCCCACTAGTGGTTAATATGTGAGAAGTTATTGATGATAAAGTGTTTGTAACTAGACGTTAAATGATTAATACATGGATCAGATGTCAAGGCTACAACCACAAAAGAATAAAAACATTTAAAAAAAAGCTCAGAAAACGAATGAAGTGAAAGAAACAAAGCCGATGCCAGAAAACAATTTGGGAAAATGAAGAGCAGAGTAAATGAAAAATGGAAATGAGGGAGGAAATGGAAGAGGAGAGTTCACACATCTTCAGCTTCTCCGCTCGGGGACGAGCACACAACGGCTCATTTCAACATCTTCCTCCCAAGTCTTCCTCTTCCTTTCTCTTTTTCTTCTTCTTCTTCTTCTTGGCTCTCTCTGGTCCGTGTTGCATCAGGCGGGCCAACCTCCCGCTGAACCCTCAGCACTAACATAGTTTTACTCAGATTATACTCTTGTATTTCTGTGTGTTTTATAATTGTGATTGCAGCTTTCAAAATGACCCAAAAATACACAACATGACCCAGAAAAAGACACAAAATGACCCAATAAAGGCCTAAAATGACAAAAAAAGACACAAACTGATTAAAAAATCCACAAAATGACCCAAAAAATCCACAAAATGATGAAAAAAAACACACAAACTAACCAAAAAATCCACATGATGACTCAAAAAATCCACAAAATGACACAAACTACCAAAAAAAAGACACAAAATGACACAAAAAGACACAAAAATACACAAAATGACCCCAAAAAAGACAAAAATGACACCAAAATGACACAAAATGACATAAGTTACCAAAAAAGACACAAAATGACACAAAACAGGCACAAAATGACAAAAAAAAGACACAAAATGACGAAAAAAAGACACAAAATCACAAAAAAAAGACACAAAATGACATAAATTACCAAAAAAAAGACAGAAAATGACACAAAAAGACAAAAAAATACACAAAATGACCCAAAAAAAGACAAAATGACACAAAAATGACACAAAAATGACACAAAATGATATAAGTTACCAAAAAAGACACAAAATGACACAAAACAGGCACAAAATGACTAAAAAAAAGACACAAAATGACGAAAAAAAGACACAAAATTACTAAAAAAAGACACAAAATGACCCCAAAAAGACACCAAAAAAATTACAAAATGACCAAAAAAAATCCTTCCTTTCTCTTTTTTCTTCTTCTCTTGTCCGTGTTGCATCAGGCGGCCAACCTCCCGCTGAACCCTCAGCAGTCTGTTTCCCACACACACACACACACACACATACACACACACACACACACACACACACACACACACACACACACACACACACACTCTACCTGAGGGACCACCTCCTCTGTGTGTGTGTGTGTGTGTGTGTGTGTGTGTGTGTCTGACTGACTGACCTCGTCTTGTGAAACTGTGAATGAATGGATGGATGGAGTGAAGAAGAGGGGATGATAGGCGTCAGGGGTCTGAGAAACTCGTCTGTCTCCTACACACACACACACCTACACACACACACACACACACACACACACTGGGTCTCCAGCCTCAATTGAGCATCAGGAGATAAACCTGCTTTTTCCTCTTATCTGGAAAGAAGAGGAGCAAAAAGAAGAGGGGATTCTCTTACAGTGAGGAGACAGTTTTTATCTGCTAACCACCCCTCTTTAACTCTCTCTCTCTCTCTCTCTCTCTCTCTCTCTCTCTATCTCCCTCTCTTTCTCCCAGCGTTGTTCTTGGCCTCTCTGGTTTCTGTTAAAAGGGCGAAAGAAAGGACGGAGAGAAAAGGAGTGAAGGGAACCATGAAGGAGGACAAAGAGACCACTTAAATTGCCCAAAAGGAGTCTCTGTGTGGAAGCGTGTTTACCCTCCTCCTCCCTCCTTCTTTCTCCTTTCTTTTATTCCTCCCATCATGCTCTTCTGTCTCTCACAACACTCATCCTCAGTGCATCTTCCTCTTCTCACTGCTTCTCCTGTCTTTGTGCTCCTTGATTTTCACCTGTGAATCTTTCACTCTGTTGGTGAAAAAAAAGACACAAAATGACAAAAAAAGACACAAAATGACCCCGAAAAGACACAAATTGACCCAAAAAGACACAAAATGACACAAAATACACTTACACACAGAGACTCCTTTTTGATGTTACGACAGGACTTCTTGACCGTTTTCTCATCTGTCGGTGAAAAAAGAAGCTTATTTCTGTTTATTTTTTCATTTCATTTATTTGTTTAAACACAGCATACATTCAAACCACAAACACAATGTAGAGCATGTATGTTATGCAGAAAATCAACAATTTATTAACTTTATTCAAATAGAAATTTGTGTTTTTGACAGTGTAACAAGGTAACTGGTGTCATGTTTCTCCATTTGTTAATCTCTTTTTAGCTGTTTTGGTCTCTACGAACCCCTGGGAAGTTTTTCTGGTTCTTTAGCTGCTGGTCTCTAACTTTGTCTACCTTATATATATATATATATATATATATATATATATTAACTTCTTAAATGTCCTTGTTCTATTCTGTTTTTTTCTATTGTTGTTTTTATTTATTCTACCTCACTATGATATTCAATTGTTAAAAAACAGACCAGACTTCTGTGACAACCAAATTTCCCTTCGGGGAACAAAGTAATCCATCCATCCATCCATCCATCCATCTGACCACCCAACCACCCAACCAACCAACCAACCACCCACCCACCCAACCAACCAACCAACCAACCAACCACCCACCCACCCAACCAACCACCCAACCAACCAACCAACCAACCAACCACCCACCCACCCACCCACCCAACCAACCAACCAACCACCCACCCGAACAACCAACCAACCAACCAACCAATCACCCACCCACCCAACCAACCAACCACCCAACCACCCAACCAACCAACCAACCAACCACTCACCCACCCACCCAACCAATCAACCAACCACCCAACCACCCAACCAACCAACCAACCAACCAACCACCCACCCACCCAACCAACCAACCAACCAACCAACCACCCACCCACCCACCCACCCAACCAACCAACCAACCAACCAACCATCCAACCACCCAACCAACCAACCAAGTAACCAACCAACCAATCACCCACCCTACCTACCTACCTACCTACCTACCTACGTGGTTATCATTCCATAAGTGAGTCGGAGCCGACTCCACCTTCTAGTAGGTCCAGTAGGTTGTTATCAGCCCATTCAATGGCTGGTCACTGTTTGTGAGGTTGCAGTTTCTTAAGGTTAAGGTTCGAGAGAGAGAAGTTTATGGTTAGGTGTTATCAAAGTTACTTTATAAGAAGCCTCACAATGGAGATAATAGGGGTGTTTCCATTACAGTCATATACCCGTAATGAGGCGGGTCTCACTCGCCGAAACACTTTTTATAAAAGAACTGGAATCACGGGTAACTAGCTCTGTGCTTACCAGGCCGGCTTGCCAAACTTTAAGGGAAATTTTAATGTTTTTGACCAATCAGGTTGCAGGTCTGATAGTTGTCTGACATATAATCTGAACAATGATTGTTGCAGCGTGTTTATGGCTACTTGTGGTTGTTAAACGTGGCCCTTACTGTAATACGGCGCTACATGGTGAAACACTTAGTGCTCCACGCCGTTACACTGTGTGTCTGTGTAGACATTTATAATTCAGCCTTTTAGCATTCACATTTTCATGCAGACCAAAGAGAAGCAAATCTAGTTTTAAGTCCATTCATGTGCGTTTTAGTGTGTGTGTGTGTGTGTGTGTGTGTGTGTGTGTGTGTGTACAGTAAAGGCAGCTCCCAGAGCCACTAATGATCCCCTCAAGGCTTAATGGTGCCAGTTAACACGAACACATGTCTGAGGTCACACACACACACACACTGCTCGCCCTCAGGGGTACCGGAACACCAAATCCTGCTAATACACATTCCAACATACAGCAACATTCAGAAGAGGTCAAAGGTCACAGCCGTTGGCACCTTGTATAGGGTTTTACAGCCACACACACACACACACACACACCAGCACACACTTTCTTAATCTCTCTCTCTTTTCTGTATATTTCCACCTCTCGCCTCTTTCATTTCCTTTATTTTCCTCGACCATTCTGTCTCTCTGTGTCCACACACACACACACACACACACACACACACACACACACACATACCTGTAGGGTCTTTTTTTAATAGCAGTGTGTGTTGTCAGTAGTGTGTCCAGGCCAGTGTTTTACAGTTCTGTTCCCATGGTTTTACCGTCACAGAGCAGGCCCGCGGGCCAAATCCAGTGGCTGCCGCCGCCGCGCCGCCGTGCGATGCCATGGAAAATCACTCTGTCGCTTCCTCTGAGCTCCAGAAAACAAGGAGCCGGTGGCAGGAGAGGTTCAAGGATCATACCTTTTGTTTTTAAGCTCCTTTTCTTTCTGACTTCCCCTCTCCTTATCTCCTGCTGCTTTCTCGGCTCTAGTTAACGTTGTTAGCTTGTTTTACGCGGGGTCATCCCTATGTTCCCAGGGTCCTATATTGTCCGTTTGGGGAACCAAAAAGGGTCCGATGTTCCCCATTTTTCCCAAAAAGGGTCCCATGTTCCCAATTTTTCCCAAAAAGGGTGCTATGTTCCCCATTTTTCCCAAAAAGGGTCCTATGTTCCCCATTTTTCCCCAAAAAGGGTGCTATGTTCCCCATTTTTCCCAAGAAGGGTCCTATGTTCCCCATTTTTCCCCAAAAAGGGTGCTATGTTCCCCATTTTCTCCCAAAAGGGTCCTATGTTCCCCATTTTTCCCAAAATGGGTGCTATGTTCCCCTGTAGCAATACATACCGGGGAGCATAGGACCCTTTTTCTGAAAAAGGTAACAGACAGGGGAACATAGGACCCGTTTTGGGGAAAAGCGGGGGAAAAGGGTCCTATGTTCCCAGTCTGTTACTTTGTTCCCCGGACTCATACAAAGAGTGGAACATAGGACCCGGGGAACATAGACACGCTGCCGTTTTATGCCTCCAGAAGCTGTTTGCTACTGTTCGCTGTCTTCCAGGGTCAAAAGTTGTCTTTCTGCAGTGTTGCATTAAAGTCCTGAGGGACAGGTGAACTTCTGTTGGAGCACTAAAACCGTACTTGGCATCAGCTGCTCCATTCAGGCTCAAACATTAGCTGTTTGGCTAGCAGCTGACTCGGCATGACCTCTTCTTATTGTGCCAAGCTTCTGGTACTTGTTATATACTTTAGATCTATGTTCTTGGATGTGATTGTTCAGGTGGGATTCGTTAGCCCAGCAGAATCCTTGTTGCTGCTTGGATTCTTTGGGACCTTCTCAAACATCAGTCTTTTTTAAAGTCTGATTGTATAACACTTTTAAACATTTGTTTGTCTACCATTGCACAGGGTAGTACAACAAAACTAGAAAATTTCAAACAATTAATACTAGTAATGTTATGATACTATATAATATACAAGGAGCACACCTACAACAAGCATTCCTTTTCAAGTATTTATTTGTACAGCAACCTATGACCTTTAACCTCAAAATGTGTGTGTGTGTGTGTGTGTGTGAAACATGTATCTGGAGGAGTGTGCGCGCTTATGCGCGC
This sequence comes from Centropristis striata, assembly GCF_030273125.1. NCBI lineage: Eukaryota > Metazoa > Chordata > Actinopteri > Perciformes > Serranidae > Centropristis > Centropristis striata. Next base: position 2,151,598 of record NC_081533.1, on the reverse strand, counting down.
ATGTGTGTGTGTGTGTGTATCTGTAACTGTAATCACATCAAAGGATCAAAGGCTTTGTGGTTGACCAATCAGAGCAGAGCAATCAACAGAATTAACTGCCACCAACTGCCAATGTTCCGACTGGACTGGAATTTCTGGCCTCGAACAGAAAGCATTTTTGGCAAAACCATAATACCTATCATTGATCCGACTTCACTTTGAGCATCCTGAGTTCTTCCTGAACGTCTACATCTGTTTTTTGTGAAGAAAAATGAAAAAATAGCTTTGTAAGAGTGATCTGAAAAACTGTTAAATATGCTTTCCTACAGAAATATTCCTGCGTTTTTAATATTGGAGCCAATGAGGCTGTTGGTGCGTGTGCGTCCTACGCCCAAACTATAACTCTGACAGCTTTACCAGAGGATTGTGAGTGAGAAGACACATTTTCCTACGTTTCTATGTATAAATTATTTCTGTAGAGTGGAATTTGCGGCCTGGAGCGCAGTTTTCAAATTTATTTTTTGACAGTTTTTTCTCTCCCTCTACACTCTGAGCGATGATGTCACACACTGTGACACGAACATTCCGTGCAATACACACCCATCATAATCTCAGAATTTCTCCAAAAATGATCATGGTCATTGAACATGGATTGATAAAAAAGTTTATGACCTATCGAAACGTGGATTAATACACCGATACACAAGACTTGTGTCTACTGTTTAAAGTTTAAATGGAGTCTCTAGGTGAAATTATGCCGGAGAAGTAGACGTTTAAAAATCTCCAATGATTGTTCTTTTTCGCTCATTTTTTGTCGGCCGTCCCATTCACTTCAATGCAAAATTTTGGGCAGATTTTTCACGACGTAAGTTGCGAAAAATTCGTATTCCATAGAGAAAAGTAATAGCACACCGATCCCGATCAAACCGCACGTTTTGATATACAATTTGTCCTGCAACTGTTCAAGTTGTAGGACTAGTAGCAGGACGAAATTGCGTCCGGAAGAGGAAGAAGAAGAAATCCACAGTATAACAGTAGTGCAGCACTGGTCCCTACAGCTATTGCTGTATGGGACCAGTGCTGGTGAGATTGCCCCGAGGCCCTAATAATAAAGAAATTTCAACATTCCGGGGATATAAACTGTAGGTTATCTATAATCATGTGCACGTCCCTGCCCAGGTATGGTGGGTGCATTGGGTTAAACTGTGAAACTTCAAAACAAGCCTTTAATCACAGACAAATGAAGCCAAATGTGATGTAAAATCCAAACAGAACAGGACTGAAGGTCTGGAGAAGTGAAAATGAGACGCTGCTGCTCGTGTAGAATTACAAAGGAGGATTATCAAAGCCCTGGAAGATGTTGTAACATCCCCAGTGTGATCAATAAAACCATTCATAATGCTGCTCATGGAGCCACTTTTATGATTCATTCATTTTTTTTTTGTGGAATTTCAGCTTTATTGGTCTGTTTATTAAGGGAAGTGACGGGAAATGTACACACACACACACACACTGAAAATACACACAACACTGTAGACTGTTGACATCACAGCTATTTGTTGACTTTATTAGCAGCCATATTGCTTTCATCAAATATAATAACAACAAACTTATGTTGCATATGAAGTCGGGGCACAGAGTTTTCAGACACAGAGAACCTTTACCTGTCGGGAAGAAATGGGTACATCTATTAAATGCATAGATGTAAAGGGTAAAAATGGGTACATCTATAACATACATAGATGTAAAGGGTAAATATGGGTACATTTATGAAATACATAAAGGGTAAAAATGGGTACATCTATAAAATACATAGATTTAAAGGGTAAATATGGGTACATCTATAAAATACGTAGATGTAAAGGGTAAAAATGGGTACATCTATAAAATACATAGATTTAAAGGGTAAATATGGGTACATCTATAAAATACATTGATGTAAAGGTAGGGTTTGTGTATTTTTTTAGTTATTTTGTGTCTTTTTTTGGTCATTTTGTGTATTTTTTAGTCATTTTGTGCCTTTTTTGGTCATTTTTTGTCTTTTTTAGTTATTTTGTGTATTTTTTTGGTAATTTTATGTCTTTCTTAGGCATTTTGTGTCTTTTTTTGGTCATTTTGTGATCACAAGACAGGTCCAGGTCCAGGTGCTCCTGAGCACGTTTCCTCCCCCCTCTGGTTCCTCCTCCCTCTGGTTCCTCCTCCTCCCTGTGAGTGTCCCTGGATGAGACACTGAGGACTTGAAGTAAGAATGGAAAAGAATCTGTTGAATCTCTCTGTCTGGAGCAGATGTGGTGGCTCTGGTTTCTTTGTATTCGATATCAAAACGCTGGAAGCTGCCACAAACGACGGGCCGGACCTCGCGTGAGATATAAAACTCTTAATGACAATGTCGCTGGCTCCCTTTAAAAACCTATCGCTCCATTCTGCTTTGAGCCCGAGCAGCGTATCTGTAACATCATTTTAATATTCTTACAGATACTAGAGATATTAGCCCTATTAATTTCACAGATGTCTGCCGCTGAGGCTTCAAGGCGGAAAATCTTTAATATCAAACCCCTGAGCCCTGGCACGCGCTCTTAAACGATCAATAAAAATATTATTAGGATCATTTCGGCCCACCTTTCCAACACTGTGATCTCTTTTTCATGGAGAAAATGAAAAATATCAAAGGCTGCCGTCTCGGGTGGAAAGGTGCTTCTATGAACTCGACTTTGTTTTCTTGCTGATTCGTGATCGCAGGGGAATTTATTTTTCCGTCGCACTAAATCTCTAAATCTACTTTTTTCCGACCAGACCTGACCAGTTTTACGATCCGTGACCCTCATGTTACTGTTTGTTAATCATTCCGGCAAAACCAGCCGTTATCGGTTTTCACTTTTCTACTTTAATGAGCTATATGCAAACTTATATTTTTCCCAATCATTTTAAAAACAAGTTTTTTTGGTGTAAACTTCAAGTAAATAGACCAAATGTTCTGACTCTCTAATAGGGCTGCACGATTATGGCCACGGCTCCTTAGGAAGAGCCTCCGCCCCCCGCAGTTCCTTAAGAAGAGCCTCCGGCCCCCCGCAGTTCCTTAAGAAGAGCCTCCGGCCCCCGTGGCTCGTTAAGAAGAGCCTCCGGCCCCCGCATTTCCTTAAGAAGAGCCTCCGGCCCCCATGGCTCGTTAAGAAGAGCCTCCGGCCCCCACAGTTCCTTAAGAAGAGCCTCCGGCCCCCATGGCTCGTTAAGAAGAGTAAGAACGAGTCTCCAAAAGTCTCTAATAACACCAGAAAAAGTTGCTGGATTTGTCTCCAGTCACTTTTTTGAAAAATAGTCTCTAAGAGGGTATGAAAAGTCTCTAAATATAGCAACAAAGTTGCTAAGTTGGCAACACTGCTTGGCTGGCTTTTACAAATGTCGCGTGTTGTTGTGGCGTCCAGTACTACGTCACTTCCTGCTTATCGTTCTATCCAATCAGCAACCAGGCTGTTTTCAGGGGAGAAAAACAGCCCCGCCCCCTGGTGGTTGGACTACTGGTGTAGAAAGTGGTTGATTAGATACGCAAATTATTATTATTAATATTGGATAAATGGTGCAGCCCTGGAAGAAGATAAATCCAGCACTTCTTGGTCGATTCATTATTGGTTCTCAGTCTTTTCGTGGGATTTGTTGACAGTAAAAACACGACAAGTAACTTGTGTTGTCGACACGATTTCCAACGCTGAACCTAAAGAATCCATTTGAACATAACTACAAACGTTTAGCGAGAGCCTGCGTGGATTTAAGAGTAATATTAAAGCGAGAGAAATAAAAGACAGACATGTATTAGCACATTGTTAGTGCAGTGGCCAGTCAGTCTGGGAACCCATAATAACCTTTCAACACTAATGACTAAACCACACACACCCTCTGGCTGTCTCCAGGTCTCTCTTTCACCAGAGGATCTCTCTTCTCTCGCTCTATCACTTTCTCTGTGGTCTCCTCCTTTTCCTCCTCCTCCTCCTCTATCTTATAGACACATACGTGCGTACACACCCAGAGTTGCTGTGTTGATGGTAAAACCATTCATATCAGGGTTATTCGGAGGGGAAAAAGTAATTCCCTCTGACAGCCCCGTTAAGAGAAGAAATACCTCCACCACTAAAACCGGACTTAAGTTTCACTCATGACACCACACCAGACTACGTTTGAATTTCTGGGTTATTTCAAGGGCAACCTGGAAGAAACGCCAAAAAAAAAAATAAAACGCTGTAAAATCAGTGAGCGAGACAGCGAGGACGCACGCTTGGTGTTTATCGTGTTTGGGACGCTGGTTGAGAAGCCAAGAGTCTAATTCTTTAGTCTCGTGTTTCTCTGTTTGCATGAAATCTATATTAGACGGCTTGTTTTCACTCTGCCGCTCCACATGCAGATAAATCAGAATGAAACGCGGACCACCAGGTCGGAGGACTTACTGGAAGTCAGGCCAGGAGAGTAAATCAGGCCAAGTGGACTCCCAATAATCATTAGCTGCCTTTCTAATTCATCAGGAGTTCCTTTAGAGTTCCTTTAGAACAGCTATTCTCAACCTGGGGGTCGCAAGATGATTTCTGGGGGTCGCCAAATCATTTTGGAAGTCAGCTCTGTCTCCACTGTGTTAAAGTGTTCATGTGTTTTAGTCTTTTTGTGTCTTTTTTTTGGTCATTTTGTGTCATTTTTGGTCATTTAGTGTTTTTTTAAGCAATTTTGTGATCAATTTCTGTCTTTTTTGGTCATTTTGTGTCTTTTTTTGTAATTTTGTGTCTTTTTTGGGCCATTTTGTGTCTTTTTGTGGTCATTTTGTTTCTTTTTTGGTTATTTTGTTTCCTTTTTTTAGTCATTTTGTGTCTTTTTTTGTCATTTTATGTCTTTTTTTGGTCATTTTGTGGTCATTTGAGTCCTTTTTTGAGTCGTTTTGTTTCTTTTTTGGTAATTTTGTGTCTTTTTTTGGTCATTTTGTGTCTTTTTTAAATCATTTTGTGGTCAATTTGTGTCTTTTTGTCATTTCGTTTCCTTTTTTGGTAATTTTGTCAATTTTTTTTGGTCATGTTGTTTCTTTTTTGGTCGTTTTGTGTTTTTTTTTGTCATTTTGTGTCTTTTTTGGTCATTTTATGTCTTTTCTGGTCATTTTGTGTCATTTTTGGTCATTTTGTGTCTTTTTTTAATCATTTTGTGGTCAATTTGGACTTAGATTAAAAGTAACAATAAAATATAAAAAATATATAAATGCACAGACAGAGAGATGTTTTAGTTGTTGTCTGCTTCATTATTTGTACAAAATTCATCGTATCAACTGAGTTTGTCTGATCTGAACTGTGCGTGTGAGATTCTCTTAATAAATAATAAAATTAAGAAACTAAAAAGGTAGAATAGATGTTTGTGAAGGCAGCAGGGATTTAGAGTCACTTGGATTTCTTGCTCAAGGACATTTATGCAATGTTCAGACAGGCAGATATAATCCAGCTATTTTCTTCTTTTTGCCAATACGAGGAGGAACTTTTTCATAAAGTCTGCACGAAAAAAAAAACACACCCAGAATCCAATCCTCTCACATCATTTTTAAAACCACATTTATGGGCCAGATGAAATGTGACTCAGGTTCATGTATTGAAATGCAGCTCAGGTTGCATGCTAAGGGTTTTTATTTTAGTTATTTGTCTTTACACAAACCTTGTCTCAGCGTCTGTCTCTCCTACAGATATGATCCATTCTGACTGTTGATGCTGCCAGCATATCAGCTCATGCTTCACTTACACTATAACGGTGACCCAACGGGTCTTTATAGGCTTCAACTTTATGATTTTTCCACTTATGTGCTTCAGTACATGATCGTGAGTTGGACGGCAACGTCTGTCTGAAGTCTTTTGTGTGGATGAATAGATCCAGTGTATGAAGACACAGAGACATTTCTGGCTGGAACGTATTGAAGACCACAAGACAAAGCATCAACAACCGTATACTCCTATTAGAGACTTAAAGAACCAATAATCTGTAAACACAACTCTGACATATTATCAACTTTGCACAACAAGTAGATCCAGAAAAGTCATCACCATTTGTTTGGAGTTCAATATCCCCTTTTATCTCCTTTTAGCTCTGTTTTGGTCTCCACCAACTGCCAATGAACTATTCCTTTATACATACTATAGTGTAGGGCTGCACAATTAATGGAATTTTAATCGTGATCATAATTTGGGCCGCCACGATTAAGCAGCGTTGCCAACTTAGCGACTTTGTTGCTGTAATTAGCATCTTTTCAGACCCCTTAGCCCCCCATTTTCTGGAAAATGGTAATGGAGACTTTTTGAGAGTCGTTCTTAGTCTTCTTAACGAGCCGCGGCTCTTCTTAATGTAACGTTTTCGTTACATTACCTACGTTACGCTTTGTTACGCTACGCTACGCTTTGTTACGCTACGCTACGCTTTGTTACGCTACGCTACGTTTCGTTTCATTACGCTACGCTACGTTTCGTTTCGTTTCGTTTCGTTTCGTTTCGTCTCGTCTCGTCTCGTCACGTCACGTCACGTCACGTCTCGTTTTGTTTTGTTACATAAGAGCGTAGCTCCTTAGGGCATTGAGCGCCAGTGTTGCCAACTTAGCAACTTTGACACCAGATTTATCTTGATTAATAATCGTGATTACAATATTGATCAAAAATAATCGTGATTACAATATTGATCAAAAATAATCGTGATTACAATATTGATCAAAAATAATCGTGATTACAATATTGATCAAAAATAATCGTGATTATCATTTTGGCCATAATCATGCAGGCCTACCTTCTGAACTTCTGAACTTTAGAGTTCAGCTGACAGCAGCTCGATGCTGCTGGGTTAACGTCGTGAAGAAGTTGTGCTTTCGTGGACTCCAGAGGGTTAAAAGTTGAAGTGGCCTTAATAATATAAGTAGAGTGAAACGGTAATAACAAGATACTGTTTTTAAAATTTGGTACATGAGTAAAAGTTCTTTCCGTTCTGTCTAAAAGCCACATCTCTCTTTTTCACACTCCAGCTTCTCCCACTCTGCATCATCTGTTCCTCTCAGTATCTGTTCAGTATCTTTCAATCTTTCCTTTTAGACTTTCAGATCTCTCTCTCTCTCTCTCTCTCTCTCTCAGACTGACTCGAGGTCTCTCTATCGTCTCTGTGAAACAGATTGTGAAAGGCTAACTGGCTCGCTGTTGAAAGGGAATCGCCGGCTGGAAAGAAACGTTGTGGAGATGAAGAAAAGAGGGATGGGAGCATTAAAGGAGAGTCACATGGACGGCTCGATGACAGACTGGCCTGAATTATGAAAGAGAAGATGAAATGGGGAGGATAAAGAGTCCGGAAAAAGGAGAGGAGAATGAGGAGAAAGGGGAAAAATGTGAGAAAGGGGAAAAAAAGAGGGTAAAAAGGTGAAAGCCCTTTAAACATGGTGTTTTCTGCAGAAAGCTGCAGAGAATCCCAGCAGCCAGTAGTTTAGTTCACGCTGATGTGGATTTTATACGCATTTCTGAGGCGAGTTCATTGGCCGAGGAAAACGTTGATCAGGGCCAATCAGGGCTTTATATAATGGAGGAGCAGAGAAAATGTGTGTTTTAGGGGAAAGGGTCAGGCAGCGGCTCATTCACTCGTTAGCTGCCTTGTTTTCATCCCCAAACCTGAGCGGGGAACTCACAGAGTCGGCACGCTGTTTGGTGAAACCACTTTCTAAACCATGGGTCTCAAACTTGCGGCACGCGGGCCAATCACGGCCCTTGTGACGATATTTTGTGGCCCCCACCTTGATATGAAAGTTTAATGTGAGTTTTATATGAATGGCACTTTACCGTCCCTTTTTTGGTAATTTTGTGTCCCTCTTTGGTAATTTTGTGTCTTTTTTAAATAAATGTGTCTCTTTTTTAAAAAAATAATTTTGTGTCTTTTTTAAATAATTTTGTGTCTTTTTTGGTAATTCTGTGTATTTTTTGGTCATTTTGTCTTTTTTAAGTAATTTTGTGTTTTTTCAGTAATTTTGTGTCTTTTTTTTTTGTAATTTTGTGTCTTTTTATGGTCATTTTGTGTCTTTTTTAAATAATTTAGTTTTTTTTCCTGTCATTTCAATCTCTGTTCCAGGAGTAATCCTGAAACAACTGCAACTCTGATCTTCCCTGTGCATCAAAGTTGTATTCATGAATGCAAAGTTCATTGCAACTGCCGGAGAAAGCTTCACCTCAACACCAAGGATGATTCAGCAACTTAATTTGCAAGGCAGCAAATTATTGAAACTCAACCTGAAATCAAACTTCCTCCCACGCCCTCCATCGAAAAGGATTCCCCCTTTTCCAACTGGACTGTGAGTAATGTACTGGGCTTAGATAAGCAATCAGCAAGGACTTAAAGTACAAAGGATTTGACCTGTATTTAATGTTTTGATTTATATGTGTGTTTTTAAGAATATTTGTTGTGATTTTCGTGTAACATCATCATTTGGAGTTGTATGTTAATCTTGCTTTATACAGACAGTCAGTCTGATATGCAACTAACTTTACTAACCTTTAATTTGCTCACACACTGATTTACACAAAATATATTTTAAATTAGCTGTAACAAATACACATTATTTAGCTGGTTACGCCTGGGATTGCTTCAGCGTTCCCCTGGAAAACGTTGCTGGAAAGAATAATGTGTGGAATACCTCTGACCCCTGGATGAGTGGATGAAAATAGATGGATTGATATTTCAGAATTTTTCCTTTGGACCTAAACATGTGACATTGGTTGTTTGAGAAGAGGAAGTGAACAAAAGCTCTCTGCTTTCCCTAAAGTCTCCCTGTGGCCTTTAGGTGTCCTTCAGCGAGGTGTTTAATATTTCCAGTGTTGGTATCTGACAGCAGGTGTGAAATCTGTCTCTGAATCAAAGGATGAAAGATGAATCCATAGTTTGATGGGGATGGTTCCTCTAACCAGCAGCTCTCCCTCATTCTGACCCTTCAAGCTATTAAAATGGAATATTAAGGCAAAGTGAAGTTCAGCCAGATTTAAAGTTTAAAGGTTGAGGGTTTGAATGTTTTTTCTTTCCTGATGACTAACCAATATTCCTTAAAGGTTGTCCAACAGAAAAGGGTCCTCTATGAGAACCTGGCAGCGTTCCGGCGCTAACATTTGTTAGCAATGCTCATAGGAGCCAACGGGGAACGAAACCAATTCTCTCCAAATGACATGCAAGCCGTTCCACTCAGCCCCGTAAACCATCATTTAGTAATTTAGTGTCTTTTTTTGGTAATTCTGTGTCTTTTTTTAAATAATTTTGTGTCTTTTAAAAAAAATAATTTTGTGTCTTTCTTTAATAAATGTATGTCTTTTTAAAATAATGTTGTGTCTTTTAAAAAAAATAATTTTGTGTCTTTCTTTAATAAATGTATGTCTTTTTAAAATAATTTTGTGTCTTTTAAAAAATAATAATTTTGTGTCTTTTTAAAATAATTTTGTGTTTTTTAATAAATTTGTGTCTTTTTTTAAACAATTTTGTGTCTTTTTTAATAAATTTGTGTCTTTTTAAAATAATTTTGTGGGTTTTTTTTGGTAATTCTGTCTTTTTTTGGTAATTTTGTGTCTTTTTTAGTCATTTCGTGTCTTTTTAAATACATTTGTGTCTTTTTTGGTAATTCTGTATCTTTTTTAAATAATTGTGTGTCTTTTTTAATAAATTTGTATCTTTTTTAAATAATTATGTGTCTTTTTTTTAGTCATTTTGTGTCTTTTTTTGGTAATTTTGGGTATTTTTTATTTTTTTTTACCATTTTGTGTCTTCTTTGGGTCATTTTGTGTCTTTCTTAAATAATTTTGTGTCTTTTTTAAAGTAATTTAGTGTTTTTTCAGTCTTTTTCTTTTTTTGGTCATTTTGTGTCGTTTTAGTAATTTTGTGTCTTCTTTTGGTCATTTTGCTGCTGCCTCCAGCGGCCCCCAGGTAATTTGAGTCCCTGTGGCCTTTAGGTGTCCTTCAGCGAGGTGTTTAATATTTCCAGTGTTGGTATCTGACAGCAGGTGTGAAATCTGTCTCTGAATCAAAGGATGAAAGATGAATCCATAGTTTGATGGGGATGGTTCCTCTAACCAGCAGCTCTCCCTCATTCTGACCCTTCAAGCTATTAAAATGGAATATTAAGGCAAAGTGAAGTTCAGCCAGATTTAAAGTTTAAAGGTTGAGGGTTTGAATGTTTTTTCTTTCCTGATGACTAACCAATATTCCTTAAAGGTTGTCCAACAGAAAAGGGTCCTCTATGAGAACCTGGCAGCGTTCCGGCGCTAACATTTGTTAGCAATGCTCATAGGAGCCAACGGGGAACGAAACCAATTCTCTCTAAATGACATGCAAGCCGTTCCACTCAGCCCCGTAAGCCGTAGTAAGAGTCTAAGAGGAAGAATCAGTGAGAGAGCAGTTTGGACGGATTCGTGTTTCATTTTAACAGAAATGGTATGTTTCTCAGAGCGCTGCTGCCAGCTTCCAGAGACTAAACCAGGGATGAAGTGTGTGTCGTATCTGCTCGACTTCATGGGAAAACTGCCTGTTGGAGATGTTACATCCTAGGGTCACAATGTGATCTTCATGGTGATAAAAACAGAATCAGAGGACGGAAACATGAGGAAAAGATGATTCACTTCTGATCTTTTTGACGATTTCACGGCTGGAATATGATGTGGTTGCTGATTACACCGTTAACGTTCATTAAATCTTCATGTTGGGAAGCTTTTATCAACTCTGGGACATAATTAGTTTAATACTAAGCTGTTTTACTTCATGTTTCCTCTCGAGTTCCTTCATGACTCAAATACTTTTCCCTTCATTTTCACCTTAACTCTGTGGAGTTTTGGGCTATTTAGTCCATGTTTGAATCCTTTTCATCCTTCATCCATCTTCTTTAGTTATTTTGTGTATGTTTTTTGGTAATTTTGTGCCTTTTTAGTGTCTTTTTTTGTCATTTTGTGTCTTCTTTGTGTCTTTTTTAGTCATTTTGTTTCTCTTTTATTAATTCTGTCTATTTTTTGGGTCATTTTGTGTCTTTTTTACGTAATTTTGTGTTTTTTCAGTCATTTTGTGTCCTTTTTTGGGTAATTTTGTGTCTTTTTAAAGTAATTTTGTGTCTTTTTTGGTCATTTTGATACTGCCTCCAGTGGCCCCCAGGTAATTTGAGTTTGAGACCCCTGCTCTAATGTCACTATAACTGGGTTTGCTATTGGTGCCAGGCTTACTTGCATAGAAAAGTTCAAATTTTGCACAAAGCGACCAGAAGAAAACTGTTTAATGACATTTATTTGAACCACATCGTCTAATATTATCATGAAAATCTGATGCAGTTTGCACAAACTCACCCCAATCCTCTCATTTAACCATCAGGACCTGACGGCTTTAATAGACACAGATGGAGTCAAACCAAACAGTGTTTCACATCTCCAACATGTCCTTCCTCAACACTTCCTGTCTGGCTCCCAATGAACAGTATCAAGTCCCAAACCACCTACTGGGAGCGCCGAGCGCCCCGGATCATGTTCGCTGCTTGTTTATCTGGAGCTAACCGCCGCGCAGCCACGTGGTTGGACAGAACGTCTCCAGCCACAGATCGCTTGTTTACCGTCCTGCAAACAGCCAAATAAACAAGATGGCAGAGGAAACAGAGCGCTGTCTGTCCTGCTGCTCGTCTGGAGCGGAGACGAAAGGAAACGGTGTCGGCGTCTGGTTGTTGTGTCTCGCTGCTTTCACCAAACATCACATGTCTGCTCTGGTTTGGTGTTTTCTCTTTGAATGGGTTTTGAGGGCTGGAGCTCTGATCCTACCTGTCACACAGCCTGTAAACCTCCACATGGAACAACGTGTTTGTGTTGGATGTTCAGTCAGACATCAAGAGTTTCTGTTCCACAATACAGAAACATATACAATGTTTTATATGGTTGAGGAGCCCGAAGACATGATATATAACAAGACTGGATGTTTGAAATAGTGTTTTATAAGATGACATCTCATTGAAGTTATGCAATATTTGAATATTTACCAAAGATCTGACACGTGTAGAATGTAAAGCGAGAGGAAAACTGTGCACAAAGGTAAAAAAACCCCCAGGATTTCATGATTCAGTCAAATTAGTTACTAATAATAATAATAATAATAATAATAATAATAACTAGAACATTTCCTCTGGGTAAATAGTGAAAGGGCCACGGGGGCTACTGCCGGTGTGTGTACACTATGATGAGATTCTTCAGAGATTTCAAACAATTAATACTAGTAATGTTATGATACTATATAATATACAAGGAGCACACCTACAACAAGCATTCCTTTACAAGTATTTATTTATACAGCAACCTATGACCTTTAACCTCAAGATGTGTGTGTGTGTGTGTGTGTGTGTGTGTGTGTGAAACATGTGTATCTGGAGGAGTGTGCGCGCTTATGCGCATGTGTGTGTGTGTGTGTGTGTGTATTTGTAACTGTAATCACATCAAAGGATCAAAGGCTTTTGGGTCGACCAATCAGAGCAGAGCAATCAACAGAATTAACTGCCACCAACTGCCAATGTCCCGGCACAGTGACAGCAGCCAGAGGTGGACAGACTGGAATTTCTGTCCTCGAACAGAAAGCATTTTTGGCAAAACCATAATACCTATCATTGATCCAACTTCACTTTGAGCGTCCTGAGTTCTTCCTGAACGTCTACATATGTTTGTTTTTTTAAGAAAAATGAAAAAATAGCTTTGTTAGAGGGATCTAAAAAAACTGTTACATATCCCTTTTTCAGAAATCTTCCTGCGTTTTTAATATGGGACCCAATGAGGCTGTTGGTGGTGTTGGTGGATCATCTGTGCGTCCTACGCCCAAACTATAACTCTGACAGCTTTACCAGAGGATTGTGAGGGAGAAGACTAATTTTCCTACGTTTCTATGTATAAATTATTTTTGTAGAGTGGAATTTAGGGCCTGGAGCGCAGTTTTCAAATTTATTTTTTGACAGTTTTTTCTCTCCCTCTACACTCTGGCGATGTGACACGAACATTCCGTGCAATACACACCCATTATAATCTCAGAATTTCTCCAAAAATGATCATGGTCATTGAACAGGGATTGATAAAAAACTATATGACCTATCGAAACGTGGATTAATACATCGATACACAAGACTTGTGTCTACTGTTTAAAGTTTAAATGGAGTCTCTAGGTGAAATTATGCCGGAGAAGTAGACATTTAAAAATCTCCAATTATGGTTATTTTTCGCTCATTTTTTTTCTGGACGTCCCATTCATTTCAATGCAAAATTTTGGGCAGCAAATTCGTATTCTGTAGAGAAAAGTAATAGCACACCGATCCCGATCAAACCGCACGTTTTGATATATAATATGACAAGTAGCGGGACGAAATTGTGTCCAGAAGAGGAAGAAGAAAAAATCCACAGTACAACAATAGTGCAGCACTGATCCGATTGCCCCATGGCCCTAATAATAATAATCATATTTAAACTAGAAGAACACATTGCCCTCATTACATCCTGTTTTTTTTTCTCTTCTTTCTGTTTCGATTCTCCGTAACCTCTCCCGGCGTCTTCCCACTAACTCATCGTGTAATTTTCCATGTTGAAGCCACAAACAGTGGACAGTAGCAGCTGGTTGTGTGTCTGTCTGTGTGTGTTTGTGTGTTTTTCTCTCTGGTAACGCTGTAATGACTTCCTGACTCTGATGGGAGGTAACAGCAGGTAGGAGGAGAGCCTGAACCAGAAATTACCTCAATTATCTGTAGTTGAGGAGCGTCGGAGGGTTCTGCGTGTCCCCCTGCAGGCCCTGAGGGACGCCATCTGACAGTCTTTTTCCTGAGTCATGCTGAGCTTCTCTTCCATCTGGCTGCAGGTTATTCTTCCTCATCCTGCTCATGTTCAAACATCCTGGTTCTCCTCTTGGCAAACTGTCATTTTATCTCTCCCTTCTGCGTTTTCATGTGGTTCGTTTGGTGGGAAACACCAGCGAGATGTTTAAAAGCAGCATGAAACTCATTGTTTCATTCCTGCAACACTCTTAAAAGTGGTAAATAACTGTTAAAGTAGGACAGAACCTGTGAAAAGGTAAAAATAATAAATACTGATTACACAGATCAGAGAGGAGAGGACAGGAGAGGCTGTAAACATGTAAACAGATTCTCAGTAAATATTTGTCACATGACTGGTAAAATTTCAAGAAAAGACATAATATTACCCCAAAATACCAAAAAAAAGAGGGTGAAAAAGAGGAAAAAATTCCCCAAGAAGACAAAATTACCAATAAAAGAAGACAACATATCGTCCATATTGAGCTATTGTTATGTTTCCAGCCTCACCTGGCCTCTCCTCTCTGCTCTGTGTAAACAGATTCTCAGAATTTTATGTTTTTAACAGGAACTAAACTTCATTTTTTGCAATGTTTTAAATGTGACATGTAGAATAAAGTGATTTTGACAGAAATATCACAATTTTAAGCTTTATTCTAGTTACTTTTTCTCATGTCATAACCTATGATCCATTCAGGGGCTGTCGGAAAGTTCAAACTCAACGGCATGACGATAATGTCTGTTTTTACAGATACTTTCCACGATAAACTGTGTATTTTTGGTGACCTTTAAAAAAACAACAACGTACTTTTGATGTGTGGGGTTCGGAGGGTTAAAGAGACAGAAACAGGATCTAGAGACAGAAATATCACAGATCTAAGCTTCGTTTTGGTTCATCTTTCTCAGGGAAACATTCGTAGCCGATGATGCGTTCAAGGACTGTCGGAAAATTCAAATTACGGCGATAATCTGTGAAATTCTACGATAAACGGTGGATTTTTTGGCGACTTTGGAAGTAAAACAAAGAGTTGAGAGGGTTAAACTGTCTGCTCACTAAAAGTAACATCAACTTTGACCCAGTTCACCAACCCAGTGCAGCATAACGGCCCAGTATGACGCACCACAATACCCAGTAAACATTAATATAACGCAACACGTTGGAATAAAATGAGTGAATTGACTTTGAGTTCCCTCGGGAACGGGAGCAGCAGCTGGAAAACTTCCTCTTCACATTAAAAACGGAAAAAATCAGGTGTTTTTACTCGACGGTTGAGTCAGTTGAGTGTTTTTTACTTCCTGTAATCTGAATAAATCATGTGATGAATCAGAACCGGTGTGTGTGTTTTAATGCTGGGATGAATCTCTGACATTTCCATGAACCAGCTCTGATGTTCCTCACATGAACGACACCATGAAACAGAAACAATAGAAATGTGCCGCGCAGATGTCTCTCTCACTCTTTCCCAATATGTGATATTCCTGTTGGACCTGGGAATCTCCACACAGAGTGTGTGTGTGTGTGTGTGTGTGTGTGTGTGTGTGTGTTTAACCGTTTGCGGTGTTCAGGTTTTAGTCGTTATGTTTCGGTGGAATTTTACGCTGACACACACGTCTCATTCATGGTGTGATGTCATCAAGGCGTGTTGACACGGATGACTTTACATGGGTGTGTGTGTGTGTGTGTGTGTGTGTGTGTGTGTGTGTCTGCTACTGTCCACTGTGTGTGGCTTTAACATGGAAAATGACTGTCTTGTTGCAGCAAGATGAGTTAGTGGGAACACGCCGGACGAATTTACGGCGAATCGAAAAAGAAAACGAGAGAATGAAACAGGATGTTATTACTTCAATGTGTGGAGACACGAATGGATTTTTCTAATATTCAGGACACTTGTGAGCACTTGTTAAAGTGTTGTTTATATAAAATGTATTTAATTAATAATTATAATAATATCAATAATTAATTTTAATTCAACAGAGCTGCAGGCCGTCTTTTGTGTTTACTGTTTTTGTTTTAATTTATTTGTGTGTTTTTATCAGATTTTTGTGTGTTTTTGTGTGTTTTTTTGTATGTTGTGTGTGTTTTTTTGTATGTTGTGTGTGTGTTTTTGTGTTTTATGTGTTTCTTGTATTTTTTATGTTTTAAGTGTGTTGTGAGTGTTTTTTTTAATGTGTGTTTTTTATTTTATTATGTTTTTGTGTGGTATTATGTGTGTTTTTTGTAATTTTGTGTGTTTTTGTGTTTTTTGTAAGTTTTTTTGTTTTTGTGGGTTTTATTTGTGGGTTTTGTGGCTTTTTCTGCATGTTTTTTGTGTTCTTTGTATTTTTTTGTGGGTTTTTATGTGGGTTTTTTATTTTATTGGGTTTTTGTGTGGTATTATGTTTGTTTTTTGTAATTTTCTGTGTTTTTTTGGTGTGTTTTTTGTGTTTTTTGTGTGTTTTTGTATTTTGTGTGTGTTTTTGTGTTTTTTGTATTTTTTTATGTTTTAAGTGTGTTGTGAGTGTTTTTTTTTATTTTATTATGTTTTTGTGTTTTATGTGTGTTTTTTGTAACTTTTTTGTTTTTGCGTGTTTTATTTGTGGTTTTTGTATTTTTTGTGTGTTTTCATGTGTTTTTGTGTTCTTTGTAATTTTTGTGTGTGTTTTTTTATTTTTTATGTTTTAAATGTGTTTTGAGTGTTTTTTTTACGTGTGTTTTTTATTTTATTATGTTTTTGTGTGGTATTATGTGTGTTTTTGGTGTGTTTTTGTGTTTTATGTGTGTTTTTTGTAACTTTTTTGTTTTTGTGGGTTTTATTTGTGGGTTTTGTGGCTTTTTCTGCGTGTTTTTTGTGTTCTTTGTATTTTTTTGGTGTGTTTTTTGTATTTTTGTGGGTTTTTATGTGGGTTTTTTTATTTTATTGGGTTTTTGTGTGGTATTATGTTTGTTTTTTGTAATTTTGTGTGTTTTTGTGGGTTTTATTTGTGGGTTTTGTAGCTTTTTCTGCGTGTTTTTTGTGTTCTTTGTATTTTTTTGGTGTGTTTTTTGTATTTTTTGTGGGTTTTTATGTGGGTTTTTTTATTTTATTATGTTTTTGTGTGGTATTATGTTTGTATTTTGTAATTTTCTGTGTTTTTTTGGTGTGTTTTTTGTGTTTTTATGTGTGTTTTTTGTGTTCAAATGATGATCCAGTAAGTCAGAATGAAAATAATAACCAGGTCATATAGGTGAGGTTGTGCTGAAAACAATGACACCAACACGTCATGGTAAAGATGTTTAAGTGTATTTTTCTAATATTCATGACACTTGTGAGCACTTGTTAAAGTGTTGTTTATATAAAATGTATTTAATTCCATTCATTTGATTTTGGAAAAATTATTTGTCAGAGAAATTCAGCTTTAATTTTTTCATTTTTTTAATGATTTCTGTCATTCTAACTGTGTTTTTCTGCACAACGACTGTTGGAGTTGTTCCACTTCTAGTCATGATCTGATTCCACAGAGCTGCAGGCTTCTTTTCTGTTTACTGTTTTCTTTTGTTTTAATTTATTTGTGTGGTTTTTTTTGTATGTTGTGTGTGTTTTTGTGTGTTTTTTGTATTTTGTGTGTGTTTTTGGTGTGTTTTATGTGTTTCTTGTATTTTTTTATGTTTTAAGTGTGTTGTGAGTGTTTTTTTTAATGTGTGTTTTTTATTTTATTATGTTTTTGTGTGGTATTATGTGTGTTTTTTGTAATTTTGTGTTTTTGTGTTTTATGTGTGTTTTTTGTAACTTTTTTGTTTTTGTGTGTTTTATTTGTGGTTTTTGTATTTTTTGTGTTTTTTCATGTGTTTTTGTGTTCTTTGTAATTTTTGTGTGTGTTTTTTGTATTTTTTTATGTTTTAAGTGTGTTGTGAGTGTTTTTTTTAATGTGTGTTTTTTATTTTATTATGTTTTTGTGTGGTATTATGTGTGTTTTTTGTAATTTTGTGTGTTTTTGGTGTGTTTTTGTGTTCTATGTGTGTTTTTTGTAACTTTTTTTGTTTTTGTGGGTTTTATTTGTGGGTTTTGTGGCTTTTTCTGCGTGTTTTTTTGTGTTCTTTGTATTTTTTTGGTGTGTTTTTTGTATTTTTTGTGGGTTTTTATGTGGGTTTTTTATTTTATTGGGTTTTTGTGTGGTATTATGTGGGTTTTTTGTAATTTTGTGTGTTTTTGTGGGTTTTATTTGTGGGTTTTGTGGCTTTTTCTGTGTGTTTTTTGTGTTCTTTGTGTTCTTTGTATTTTTTTGGTGTGCTTTTTGTATTTTTTGTGGGTTTTTATGTGGGTTTTTTATTTTATTGGGTTTTTTGTGGTATTATGTTTGTTTTTGTAATTTTCTGTGCGTTTTTGGTGTGTTTTTTGTGTTTTTATGTGTTTTTTGTATATTTTTATGTTTTAAGTGTGTTGTGAGTGTTTTTTTATTTATTATGTTTTTGTGTTTTATGTGTGTTTTTTGTAACTTTTTTGTTTTTGTGTGTTTTATTTGTGGTTTTTGTATTTTTTGTGTGTTTTCATGTGTTTTTGTGTTCTTTGTAATTTTTGTGTGTGTTTTTTTGTATTTTTTATGTTTTAAGTGTGTTGTGAGTGTTTTTTTTAATGTGTGTTTTTTATTTTATTATGTTTTTGTGTGGTATTATGTGTGTTTTTTGTAATTTTGTGTGTTTTTGTGTTTTATGTGTGTTTTTTGTAATTTTGTGGGTTTTTGTGGGTTTTATTTGTGGGTTTTGTGGCTTTTTCTGCGTGTTTTTTTGTGTTCTTTGTATTTTTTGGTGTGTTTTTGTATTTTTTTGTGGGTTTTTATGTGGGTTTTTTATTTTATTGGGTTTTTGTGTGGTATTATGTTTGTTTTTTGTAATTTTCTGTGTTTTTTTTGGTGTGTTTTTTGTGTTTTTCTGTGTGTTTTTTGTGTGTTTTTGTATTTTGTGTGTGTTTTTGTGTTTTATGTGTTTTTTGTATTTTTTATGTTTTAAGTGTGTTGTGAGTGTTTTTCTTATTTTATTATGTTTTTGTGTTTTATGTGTGTTTTTTGTAACTTTTTTGTTTTTGCGTGTTTTATTTGTGGTTTTTGTATTTGTTGTGTGTTTTCATGTGTTTTTGTGTTCTTTGTAATTTTTGTGTGTTTTTTTTTTTTTTTATGTTTTAAATTGATAATATTAAAATTGAAGTGTGTTTTTTACGTGTGTTTTTCATTTTATTATGTTTTTGTTTGGTATTATGTGTGTTTTTTGTAGTTTTGTGTGTTTTTGGTGTGTTTTTGTGTTTTATGTGTGTTTTTTGTAATTTTGTGTGTTTTTGTGTGTTTTGTTGGTGGGTTTTGTGGCTTTTTCTGCGTGTTTTTTTTGTTCTTTGTATTTTTTTGGTGTGTTTTTTGTATTTTTTGTGGGTTTTTTCAATTTTATTGGGTTTTTGTGTGGTATTATGTTTGTTTTTTGTAATTTTCTGTGTGTTTTTTGTGTTCTTTGTATTTTTTTGGTGTGTTTTTTGTATTTTTTGTGGGTTTTTAAGTGTGTTTTTAATTTATTGGGTTTTTGTGTGGTATTATGTTTGTTTTTTGTAATTTTCTGTGTTTTTTTGGTGTGTTTTTTGTGTTTTTATGAGTGTTTTTTGTGTTCAAATGATGATCCAGTAAGTCAGAATGAAAATAATAATCAGGTCATATAGGTGAGGTTGAGCTGAAAACAATGACACCAACACGTCATGGTGAAGATGTTTAAGTGGTTTATAAACAGGCAGAATGAAAAGGAGCCAAAACGGACAAAAGGGCCCCAAACCCCAAAGGGTTAAAGTGAATCCCCTGCAGTTTGTCCAGAGACGGAGCTCCTCAGGTGACTGACTCTGAGTCTGGCAGCAGTTTGTGGTCTCATCCAGCCTCCTTCTGCTCAGCTTTGTTTGTTTATGTGCACAGAGCGAGAAAACACAAACGTTCATGAATATTGATGAATGTTCTCCAGCTGTTTGTTTCCATCTGATCCTCCTTCAAAATAAAAGCACCCTGAGGAGCACTTACGGACGGCGATGACAACAAAACGCAAAACTGGAAAAGAGTTTTACCTGTTTACACAGAGCTGAGAGGAGAGGACAGGAGAGGCTGTTTACACAGAGGAGAGAGGAGAGGACAGGAGAGGCTGTTTACACAGAGGAGAGAGGAGAGGACAGGAGAGGCTGTTTACACAGAGCAGAGAGGAGAGGAGAGGACAGGAGAGGCTGTTTACACAGAGCAGAGAGGAGAGGACAGGAGAGACTGTTTACACAGAGCTGAGAGGAGAGGACAGGAGAGGCTGTTTACACAGAGCTGAGAGGAGAGGACAGGAGAGGCTGTTGACAATGATAACACTGAGAATATGTAGCCTACAATATGTGGAGAAAACTCTGCTTTTTGTCATTTTAAGGTATTTTTTGATAATTTTGTGTCTCTTTTTAGTAATTTTACATCTTGTTTACGTCTTTTTTTGCTTATTTTGTATCTTTTTGGGGGGAAATTTACGGCTTTTTTGGTAATTCTGCAGCTTTTCTTGGTAATTTTGTGTCTGTTTTTGGTAATTGTGTGTCTGTTTTTGGTCTTTTGGGTAATTTTGCGTCTTGTTTTGGTAATTTTGTGTCTTTATTGGTAATTTTGTCGATCATGTGACAAATATTCACTGAAAATCTGTTTACACGGAGCTGAGAGGAGAGGACAGGAGAGGCTGTTTACACAGAGCTGAGGGGAGAGGACAGGAGAGGCTGTTTACACAGAGCAGAGAGGAGAGGACAGGAGAGGCTGTTTACACAGAGCTGAGGGGAGAGGACAGGAGAGGCTGTTTACACAGAGCAGAGAGGAGAGGACAGGAGAGGCTGTTTACACAGAGCAGAGAGGAGAGGACAGGAGAGGCTGTTTACACAGAGCTGAGGGGAGAGGACAGGAGAGGCTGTTTACACAGAGCAGAGAGGAGAGGACAGGAGAGGCTGTTTACACAGAGCTGAGGGGAGAGGACAGGAGAGGCTGTTTACACAGAGCAGAGAGGAGAGGACAGGAGAGGCTGTTTACACAGAGCAGAGAGGAGAGGACAGGAGAGGCTGTTTACACAGAGCTGAGAGGAGAGGACAGGAGAGGCTGTTTACACAGAGCTGAGAGGAGAGGACAGGAGAGGCTGCTGTTTTTTTTCTTTCCGTCAGGAAGGAAATAGATTTATTCTTTGTTTTATTCTCACCGCAGCATTGATGAGTCTTATTGGGCAATCAAATAAACTCTAATAACCTCTAATGCCAAACAGCTTCGGTCGTCTCCGGTCAAACACACACACACACACACACACACACACACACACACACACACACACACACACACACACACACACCAAGCGTCCAAAAATGATGTTTAAATCTAAGTGTGTGTACGCTCGCCAGCCCATGCACACTCTCAGCCTCTCCAGGGCTGAAATCAGAACATTTGGCCCAACAATAGACAGAATTCCTGCTCTGTTGTCTTGTTACGTTGATGTTTTACTGGTTTACTGGTAGGGTGGACACACACACACACACACACACACACACACAGTCAGATAATTATTTTGATGATTTACTGGTAGGGCTTGGGGTCGGTGTTGTTGGAGGAATATTTGACAGCAAATAAACACGTGTTTCATCTACAAAGAATGGCCCTGGGCGTCCTGGTTGTTACCACTGTGAAAGATCTTCTTTGTTCTCGTTCTGCGGAAACATTGTGGCTGCACTTAAGACATTATCCTCATTAAGTCTCCACAATGTGTCTCCCAGCAGCAGTCACACAGATACCACGATCTGGTGTCGTCTGTGGACTGGTACGACACGTTGTTATACACCCATCCATCCTCCGGGGCCGGGGCCGGGGCCGGGGCCGGGTCGCGGGGGCAGCAGGCTGAGCAGGCCCGTCCATCCTTCTGAGGGTTGGAGCGTAGATGGAGCGGTAAACCGAGAATCTCGAGGTTGCTACGGATGAAACGGTGAATTTTAGCTTCGTGTCAACAACAGAGGCTGCTGCTTCAGAACTACAGCTCCCATGATGCACTTGGGAGATTAATATTGCACTGGGAGTCTTTATCTGCTATTTTTGTGTGTTTTTATGTGTGTTTTTTGTAATTCTGTGTGTGTTTTTGGTGTTTTTTTATGTTTTATGTGTTTTATGCAGTGTGAGATGTGAAACGGGGAGATTAATATTGCCCTGGGAGTGTTTATCTGCTATTTTTGTGTGTTTTTATGTGTTTTTTTACATTTTTTTTGTGTGGTATTATGTGTGTTTTTTATAGTTCTGTGTGTGTTTTGGTTATTTTTTGTGTTTTATGTGTTTTATGCAGTGTGAGATGTGAAACAGGGATGTTTTTTGTGTTCAAAATGTTGATCCAGTAAGTCAGAAAGGAAAAATAATCAGGTCGGAAGTTTTCTGTCTTTTTTTTTTTGGTAATTTAGTGTCTTCTTGGGAGATTTTTTCTCTTTTCCCCCCTCTTTTTTGGTATTTTTTGGTCTTTTTCTGAAATTTTGCAGGTCATGTGACAGATATTCATTGAAAATCTGTTTACACAGAGCTGAGAGGAGAGGACAGGAGAGGCTGTTTACACAGAGCAGAGAGGAGAGGACAGGAGAGGCTGTTTACACAGAGCTGAGAGGAGAGGACAGGAGAGGCTGTTTACACAGAGCAGAGAGGAGAGGACAGGAGAGGCTGTTTACACAGAGCTGAGAGGAGAGGACAGGAGAGGCTGTTTACACAGAGCTGAGAGGAGAGGACAGGAGAGGCTGTTTAGAGCCTGGAAACATGACAATAGCTCAATATGTAAACTTTTTTTGGTAATTTTACATCCTGTTTTGGCCACTTTGTATCTTTTTTGGGTTAGGGATAAAGAGGGAGAAAAGAGTGAGAAAGAGGAAGAAATAGGGAGAAAAGAAGGAGAAAAGAGGGAGAAAGAAAAGAGGGAGAAAGAGTGAGAAAGAGGGAGAAAGAGGGAAAAACGAGAGAGAAAAGAGGGAGAAAGAGGGAGAAAGAAAAGAGGGAGAAAGAGTGAGAAAGAGGGAGAAATAGGGAGAAAAGAAGGAGAAAAGAGAGAGAAAAGAGGGAGAAAGAGGGAGAAAGAAAAGAGTGAGAAAGAGTGAGAAATAGGGAGAAAAGAAGGAGAAAAGAGAGAAAAGAGGGAGAAAGAGGGAGAAAGAAAAGATGGAGAAAGAGTGAGAAAGAGGGAGAAAAGAAGGAGAAAAGAGAGAGAAAAGAGGGAGAAAGAGGAGAAAGAGTGTGTTATAGTGGTAACAGGGTGAATTAGTGAACTTGAACTCCAGAGGTCACTGAGGGAGAGTTCACCACACACACACACACACATAGAGGTCAAAGGTCACGGGTTAACTAAGGGGACTAACAGCAACTGGAGGGAGAGAGAGAGAGAGAGAGAGAGAGAGAGAGAGAGAGAGAGGGAGAGAGAGAGAGAGAGTATCCTAACCTCCATCTGGCCTCCAGATGGTTTGTGAGTCATCTCTGGGTTACACACACACACACACACACACACACACACACACACACACACACACTATACAACACACCTTCACACACACATATAGAAGCAGTTGTGTCTTCCCCCGCTGAGACTAGATCATTCCCAGGTTGGGTCGATCTGAGGCTAAACCCGACACCTGACTCTCTCACACACACACACACACACACACACACACACACACACATACACACACACACATACACACACACACACACACACACACACACACACACACACACATATATATTCCCATTGCAAACAAACTGGGCTGTATTGTCACACACATGTTGCTGTTGCACAAATCAAATTTTCACACACACACACACACACACACACACACACACACACACACACACATATATGTGGAAAACACCTGAGTCATGTCCTGCAGGCTGCAGAGTTCACAGTGAGGCTGAGAGAGAGAGACTCTGAGGTGTCAGAGCGAGAGGGAAAGAGAGAGAATGATATATGTGCAGAATATATGAAAAGATGGAATATATATATATATATATATATATATATGTATATATATATATATATATATGTAGTTGCTGTAGGGCTGTTAAGGCATGCAGCTAGAAGGATATATTTTTTTAAACATTTTACTCGATGAATGAAGGATTTATTTCGTCCAAACCAGAGTTAGTGGTTGTCGAAAAACTGGAAAGACTGATGGAAGAGTGGTTGACTTTTGTTTTGTTTTCTCTGTTTACTCCTTAGACTGTATATAAATAATGGACGTAGTCACCGTCACGTAACCCGTTAGTTTGTGGCCTGTTGGAAGCCTCGAGGTCAGCGTTCCACCCAGGGCTGGACTGGCCAAATACTTGAAAAAAACAAAAAAACAAAAAACATTTTTACTTATTTATTTATTTTGGTTGACTGATTTCCCATTGGCCAATAACACAGGTAGAGGGAGGGCCGAAGGCCAAGGCCCCTCCTCCTTGGCCCCTTCTGCTGTCAATCAGCCAGTGACGTCACGGCCCGGCTTGTCTCATTGGCCAATGGTCAATAAACATCAGGAAGAGAGGGCAGAGAGCCCGCCTCCTTGGGCCCATCGGCTGTCAATCAATCAGTCAATCAATCAATCAATCAATCAATCAATCAGTCACGGCTCAGCCAGAAAATAAAAATGTAAGAGAAACACATAGAAGTAGCGGAGACATTACGAGAAAAACAAACAACAAATGCTGCAAAATGTGCTAAACTATCTGAAATGTTTGGTGCTGCAGCAGCTGGAGCTGCCTCAGCATGTTGATTAACCTGTAGGAGTCTATGAGAGAGAGAGGTGGAAAGATGGCAGCACCCGGCAACATGCGGAGAGAAGCGATAAATGGTTCTCTGCATGGCTCAAATATCATGAAGTCATGTTAATAACTTTATTCTGTTAGCTTGCTAACTTTTTGAACACAGTGTAGTTTGCTTGCTACATCATCAATGTTTCGTGTATAGACCATAGACTATGGTATAGACGGTGTCTTGTTTACAAACAGTAGGCACAAACAGGTACAAACAGGTGCGCGCGCAGCTAACGGGCAAGAGAGCAGGAAGAGAGGGGAGTTTCTGCTGCCTCCACTATGTTTAGCACGTCTGAACTTTTAATGAAGTTTAACAGTTATGGACTTTAACTTGATGGCTTAATTGGTTGAAGTTCATTGACTGGCACAGCATCATGCTAGGCTAGCTGTTGTTACCAGTTTAACATGCTAGGCTAGCTGTTGTTACCAGTTTAACATGCTAGGCTAGCTGTTGTTACCAGTTTAACATGCTAGGCTAGCTGTTGTTACCAGTTAAACATGCTAGGCTAGCTGTTGTTACCAGTTAAACATGCTAGGCTTGCTGTTGTTACCAGTTTAACATGCTAGGCTTGCTGTTGTTACCAGTTTAACATTCTAGGCTTGCTGTTGTTACCAGTTAAACATGCTAGGCTAGCTGTTGTTACCAGTTTAACATGCTAGGCTTGCTGTTGTTACCAGTTTAACATGCTAGGCTAGCTGTTGTTACCAGTTAAACATGCTAAGCTAGCTGTTGTTACCAGTGTAACATGCTAGGCTTGCTGTTGTTACCAGTTTAACATGCTAGGCTTGCTGTTGTTACCAGTTTAACATGCTAGGCTAGCTGTTGTTACCAGTTAAACATGCTAGGCTAGCTGTTGTTACCAGTTAAACGTGCTGGGCTAGCTGTTGTTACCAGTTTAACATGCTAGGCTAGCTGTTGTTACCAGTTTAACATGCTAGGCTTGCTGTTGTTACCAGTTTAACATGCTAGGCTAGCTGTTGTTGCCAGTTTAACATGCTAGGCTTGCTGTTGTTACCAGTTTAACATGCTAGGCTAGCTGTTGTTACCAGTTAAACATGCTAGGCTTGCTGTTGTTACCAGTTAAACATGCTAGGCTTGCTGTTGTTACCAGTTTAACATGCTAGGCTTGCTGTTGTTACCAGTTTAACATGCTAGGCTAGCTGTTGTTACCAGTTAAACATGCTAGGCTAGCTGTTGTTACCAGTTTAACATGCTAGGCTTGCTGTTGTTACCAGTTTAACATGCTAGGCTAGCTGTTGTTACCAGTTAAACATGCTAAGCTAGCTGTTGTTACCAGTGTAACATGCTAGGCTTGCTGTTGTTACCAGTTTAACATGCTAGGCTAGCTGTTGTTACCAGTTAAACATGCTAGGCTAGCTGTTGTTACCAGTTAAGCATGCTAGGCTAGCTGTTGTTACCAGTTAAACGTGCTGGGCTAGCTGTTGTTACCAGTTTAACATGCTAGGCTAGCTGTTGTTACCAGTTTAACATGCTAGGCTTGCTGTTGTTACCAGTTTAACATGCTAGGCTTGCTGTTGTTACCAGTTTAACATGCTAGGCTAGCTGTTGTTACCAGTTTAACATGCTAGGCTAGCTGTTGTTACCAGTTTAACATGCTAGGCTAGCTGTTGTACAGTTGCTGTTGTTGTTACAGTACTGTGTTCTTTAATTTTTTCCTGCAGGCCTATTATCTTGCTTTGTTGTGCTGCATGTTATTGCATTTATATTAAAAAGTGAAAGTAATCCATTCTGACTTCCTGTGTTTTGACACTCTAGGATCTTATGTAGCCATCTTATGTAGCCTTAATGTAGTGTAGTGTGGAGTGATATAGTTCAGATATCTACATGTTCAGGAGAGCACTAAGATACTTGGTGAGTTATCAGTTGTGGAGGGCCAGGGCTGATTTTTTGTCCCAGTCCAGCCCTGGTTCCACTCGTCTCCATCTTGTTTCCGATACTTCCTGGTTGCCCCCCTGCTCAGATCAGGAGGTTGCCGCCTGGTTTAATCACATAATAGGTGAAAAAGAGCTTCTGCATAAACGACAGCGGAGAGTGTTTACACACAAAGCAAATACGTCATTTACCGTAAAATCCTTGTTAACATCTCAAAGGTATGAAAAACAGATTGAACATGATGCATATTATCTAGAAACGTCTCTATTCTTTACAGACGTGGTGTCAGACAGCAGCAGATCTGATAACATGACAACAATCTGACCTTCTGGATGAACTGGAGTTATCAGTCTCACTGCTGCTTCCTGTCTCTGCTGCTCACTAAGACATTCAGCTTCTTGAGTTATTATACAGACATTTACTGGATTATTTTACAGGGTTTTTCTCCTTCTTTCTCCCTATTTCTCCCTCTTTTCTTATTATTTGATCAAATAGATATATTAATTTTGTAATTTTACAATTTTATATGTCTGACGGTAAAGTATTACATAAAAACATAGCTGAAACGAACCTAACTATTTGATCAAATATATAAGATCATCTAGTGATTTTCTCAATAGCTTTAAATGATTCCTTGACCCAGGAAATGTAGATTTTGACACCAAGATTGTAAGCGAAGTATTTACGAGGGCGACATAAGCCACGTAAGTTACGTTAAAAATGTAAAAAAATGTAAAAATCGTAAAAAAAAATTAAATGTAAATCGACCTAGGTTTAAGGCAAAAAACTTCCTGGTAAGACGTTATAAAAGATGTAAATGCCAGAAGTGAAGTTGTTACGAGGCTGATGTGAGCCACAGAAGTTACTGAAGTTGCGTAATAAGTTGTTTACTTTTGTTTTCACACAACATGACAAAAAAGACACAGAATTACCAAAAAAGACACAAAATTACAAAAAAAGACACAAAATAACTGAAAAAACACTAAATTACTTTGAAAAGACACAAAATTACTAAAAATATGACACAAAATGACGGAAAAAAACGAATTACTTAAAAAAGACACAAAATGACGAAAAAAAATGAATTACTTAAAAAAGACACAAAAAAGACACAAAATGACCCAAAAAACACACATTAAATAATTTTGTGTCTTTTTAAAATAATTTTGTGTCTTTTTTAAATATTTTTGTGTCTTTTTTAAATATTTTTGTGTCTTTTTTGGTAATTCTGTAAGGAATTACCAAAAAAAAACAGTAATTAAAGGGACCTTCCACACACAACACAGTAAAGTGCCATTCATATAAAACTCACATTAAACTTTCATATGAAGGTGAGGGCCACAAAATATCGTCACGAGGGCCACAATTGGCCCGCGGACCGCGACTTTGAGACCCATGGTCTAAAACGTAAATATGGGTCAAGTATGAGTTGAGTGTTGCCTACAAACAAACAACCTATATTGTCATTTTTTAACTTCTCATTTCCCAAACTGAGAACCGTTGATCTTTCCGAACTTTGAACCCATGAAAGGACGAGCAGTCGGGAGGTTTTTCCGTATTGCGTCCCTGCTTTAGTCAGCGCCCACAGGACACGAGAAAGAACACAAAGTTTCTTCCATCAGAACACACAAACACCACCCTAAAATAAACTCCACATTAACAGAGCATCTCTCAAACACAACAAGCTGGTAGACTAAATATAAAACCTGTTTATTGTGTATAAAACATATTGTGCCCACTTGTATCAGTGGGAGAAATCAGGCAGCCAGATTGAATCAGCCAGGAACACAAAGAAGTGATGAAATCCCAGCAGGCATTTTGTTTTCTCAGTGGATGTGCAGACATGATGACTGGTGCCCTGCTGCACAACAACTGGTGCTCTTCAATGTGTTTCTCTGTTGAAAACGACCTTCTGACAAATCAAATCAACTCTGAACTGAACTGATGCTTCATGTGATTATGGAGCAGCAGCCTGGATCAGATCTGGAGGAACGTCCGGGACATAAAACGTTGTTGTTGTTGTAATGTGTTCAAGCAGTTGTTTTACAGTTTGGGACATCACTTCTTCTGCTCCTTTACAGAAGCTCTAACTGGCATGTTTGTAGGCTAAATATTGAGTTAGAGCTCTAGACAGTAAACTTAAAATAAAGACTGGAAGCAGGAACCAACCGGCACGCTCCAAAGACAACAACTCAGCTTATCAGCACCTCAAAACCCAGGTCCCTTTGGTTTGCCTGTGGAAATATACACACAGTATTATTTCTTATTGGTTGAAAAGTTGGCGGTGGAAAATGTAAACATGGAAGCATGGAGTTATGAGGGTTATGTGAGCCACATAAGTTATGTAAAAAACGTTAAAAAAAAAAAAAACTTAAAAAAAACCCTTAAAAATCGTAAAAACTGTCCTAAGTTTAGGGTAAAAAACATCCTGGTTAGGCGTTATAACAGAGTTTATAGAGTCAGTAAATAATTGTACAGAAATGCCGGAAACAAAGTAGTTACGAGGGTGACGTGAGCCACGGAAGTAACATAAGTTACATACATTTTTTTAAAATACTTGAAAAAAAACGTACAAAAACTAGCCTAAGTTTAGGGGAAAAACGTCCTGGTTAGGCGTTATAACAGAGTTTATATAGTCAGTAAATATTTGTACAGAAATGCCGGAAGCGAAGTAGTTTTAATTATTTACTGTTTAAACTCGCCTTGTTAGTGACCTGTCAATCAAAGGTAGCCCCGCCCCAAATCATACGATTCTTTATCTTCTATTTTCTTCTAAATGGGGCCATTATTTACACTATTAACATCAGATTGTCTTGAAGAAGATTTTTTACTAGTGATTGAGACCATAGTGTTGTCCAAAAAAACATTTCTGAGGTAATAAATCAAGTGAGAAGTTTTCTCATTTTGCACTGAAATGAATGGACAAAAATGCTTTTGCAGCCAAACTTAGCGCCCCCTAGTGGGGCGCAAATTTTCAGTACAATGCAGCTTACGGCACTTCCTGGTTTGCCTCCCTGCTCAGACCCGGAGGTTGCCGCCTGGTTTGATCACATAATAGGTGAAAAAGAGCTACTGCAACTAAAGAAAACTTAAACATCGTTGAGGTAATAAATCAAGTGGAAAAGCTTTCTCATTTTGTATTGAAATGAATGGACCAAAATGCTTCTGCAGCCATCAGCGCCCCCTGCTGGAATTTGCTGCTGAGACCCGGAGGTTGCCGCCTGTCCCATTTAGAAGAAAATAGACGATAAAGCCAATCATCTGGACCAAGGCGCCCTCTCACAAGTGGTCACAATTCTGCAGATAGATTAATCAACTCGTCGCCTTAACATTGCAGCTCTGTCTGGGAGATTATTGCATAATTGTATCATATCATTTGATATTCTCTGTTTATTCTCTGTGATGATATTTGTCCTCTCAGAGCCTCCGTAGTCGAGACTTTTGTTGCCGAACCAACCTGCCCTCATTCTGCTGCCGGCTGTTTGTCAGATTTCCCAAATTTTCTGCCGATGCAGGACCATTCCAGCGCTTTCACCCCGAGCCACAAGACGCTCTGATTCTGTAGAAGAATTGCATTCACATTTAATCTTGTCCTTTTATCTTCTTCTCCTGTTTTTTTATTTTTTTCCCCCTTTGGCTGAACCGCTGCAGCAGCTGTGGGTGAAGTCGAGGCCAAGAGGTTGAATGAACTTGTTGTCTGGCAGGTGAATCTGCAGCCGTTTACAATAAAAACCAGAGAGATAAAAGATCAGAGATCATATCTGGGGACTACACACACACACACACACACACTCTCCGAGGCCAGAGATGGAGGTCACAACCTTTGAAGTCTTCCTGTTATGAAACCTGGATGTTTTGGTTTTGGCGCTGACGGTATTTTTGGTGCCGATTCTCACAGTGGAACACACACACACACACACACACACACACACACACATACACACACACATACACACACACACATTCTTGTACTTCTATCTTTGTGAGGACCCTCATTGTAACAGTGAATTCCCTTGCAAAGTTATAATAGTTTTGGATTTTTCATTAGTTTTAGTTTTAATTTTGTTGTGATTTTTTGTTTTCAAATTCAGTTAGTTTTTTTGTTTTTTTTTAAACAATATGTTTATTGATTTTCACAGCACACAGTGAAAAACAAACAAACACAAAGAAAAAACAAATAAAATTAAAAAAAATAAATAAAAAACACACTGGGCTATACTACACTACAACTCGGCTCACAGACACAAAGAAAAATACATATCGACAGATGATTCAGAAATTATATAGATACAAAAATATATGACAGTTAAGCACCCCACATGTTCCAGTCCTATGTAAATATCGTGTAAATATGATTGAAATATTCATACCAATAAATTCAGTCCGAGATTTTAGAGTGAGTTTGCTAGTTTTAGTTTAGTATTTATTTTATGAAATGCTTTAGTGTTAGTCTAGTTCTTATTAGTGTTAGTTTTAGTTTAGTTTTTATTAGTTGTAGTTTTTTGTAATGGGGTATTTGTTGGGTGGGAGATTAAAAGAGGTCACAGTAAATGTTTCCTTTATTTCCTTTGTCTGATCCATCTTCATTATGTATGAAAAAGTTGACAAAGAGGAAAACGAAGGACATTTTAGTTTTTAATTTTGTAACCACACAATACAGTTTCAGTTAATTATCATTATCATGTAACCTTTAACCCTTAAAACAAAGTCTGAAATCTAAAAAAAATCTTTAAAGAAGTGAGGACCGGCCGAAATGTCCTCACTTTGCAAAAATGTCCTCACAATGTTGGTTAAAAATGTGTCCTGGTCCTCACTATGTAGGAAGTACAGGAACACACACACACACACACACACACACACACACACACACACTTTACACAAGCAGAAGCATGCATGTTTGTCTCCGTGGTGAACCTGTGGACACTTTGGTAAACATGCATGAAGTCATTGAGGAGTGTGTGAGATGTTTTTGCAGTATTTTGCTGATTTTTTTTTTTTTGACGCCCTCAGTTTCGTCTGCCAGGAAATGTGTGTTTACTGGTTGTTTGTTAGGTGGGCGGCTTTCAGACGAGACAAGAGAGAGAGAGAGAGAGAAGAGAGGTATGAGAATTGTAAATTGATTTGATTATTAACCATTTGGAGTTTGGGGCAATTTTGATGGATTTGACTATTTTAAACGATCATCACTGTTTTTAAGCTCAACCTCACCTGATTATTATTTTGTCATTTTGACTTGCTGGATCAACGTTTTGAACACAAAAAAACACAAAAACACGTACAAAAAAATGCAAAAACCACACACAAAAAAATGAAAAAAAAATTTACAAAAAAAACCACCAAAAATACACAAAAATGACAAAAAAAACCCTGAAAAAAAAACAAGAAAAATACACAAAAACACATAAAAAAAATGCAAAAACCACACACAACAAAATAACAAAAAATATACAAAAAACACCAAAAATACACAAAAATGACAAAAAAAACCCCCTGAAAAACACAAGAAAAATACACAAAAAATAACAAACACATAAAAACACAAAAAAGACTTGGTCGAGGTGATTTTTCCCTTTGCTGAAAAGGAGTTGATGTGCTAACTTTAAGAGTTGTTGCATTTAAATTTGTATATTTTTACTTAAACTCGGTCTTAAACTGGCAGATGATTAATACGTCCTAATACAAAATGTAATAGTCCCCAATTTAATTGATGACCAGGCATACCAGAAGACAATTAAAAAGGTAAAATCAATGCTAACACTGAGTTAAATATACTTGATATATATATATATATATATATATATGTGTGTGTGTGTGTGTGTGTGTGTGTGTGTGTGTTGGCCCCTGCAGGCCCTCTGTCTCCCGCCTGATTTCATTTCCATATGTCTGTCCCTGACGTTGTGTGTGTGTGTGTGTGTGTGTGTGTCTGCATGTGTGTGTGTGTATGTGTGTGTGTGTGTATGTGTGTTCATGTGATGGTCGGAGTCCGAAATAAAACACTCATTAGAAAAATATTCCACTCGAGCAGAGCGAAAGAAAACACGCTGTAGATTTATACACACACACACACACACAGACACACACACACACACACACTGCAGGCGGTGTATAAGATTTAGCGTCATCATGGGGAATCAAGAAGAAGAAACTTTTCAGATTTGGAAAGAAAACCTCCATCACTAAATCTTCTTCCTCCTTAATCTCTCTTCTCTTCTTCTTCTTCTCTTGCTGTAAATCGGGCGGTTTTCTTCTCTGGTTTATGGACTGAACTCACATTTAACCTCAGATTTTCCTCTTTCTGTCTCACTTTTACTCTCCTCAGTCTGTTTACGTTTCCCCAGAATCTGTTTCTCAGCAGCCTTATATAATAAATATATTACCTGGTTATCTCAGAGCTGTTTGCACTCTAAAAACAGCTTAAAATATCATGCCCTAGTATGCCACACCATCATTTAACATGCAACTTTATGACTTTATAAAGCAGAAGGCAACTTTATTGAACTTAAGTTGACCAAAAATGAAGTGGTGGTTTGGGAGCAGGTATGTATCTGTAGATGTGGAAGTTTGAGTGTGTAAGCCAGGGATGGGCAACTGGAGGCCCGGGGGCCACATACGGCCCGCACCCTCACTTGAAGTGGCCCTCAGTAAAACTACATGCATTTGAACATGAAATCTTAAAAGTGCAGTGTAAAAATGCACAAAATATCTTGTAATTAATGTTGGTCTGCTGTTCTTGCACTGAAAAAGAACTCAATCACAGTAAGTGGTTATTTTTTATTTGCTTCAAACCTTTTGTATTCCTATTTATACTGTTATACATGCATTTGAGCATTAAAGGAACACTTCACCGTTTTTTCATATTAAAACATGTTATTCGGGTAAGTAAGACGAGTTGATACAGACCTCTTGCGTCTCAATGCGTGCACTCAATCGCCCTGGCGCGTGGCGCCACTTGGCTAGCGCTTAGCTTAGCCCAGTTCATTCATTAGGATCCAAACAGATGGACAGTTAGAAGCGACCAAACTCCTCCACGTTTTCCCTATTTAAATACAGCTACACGAGTAGTTAAACGACCAAGTATGGCGACACAAAATAAAACGTGGCGCTTTTCAAAGCGGATAAAAAGGAGAACTATAATGTATGGCGGAATAGCACTTGGGAGCACTTCGACTCGGCGCAGTAATATCATCACTCCCTCTCACTTCCGTCAGGAGTGATGATACTACTGCGCCGAGTCGAAGTAATATCATCAGTTTCATCATATCTGGTTAAGTGCACGCTCCTATATGTGGCCCTCAGGTAGTGGCCCCCTGCAGCATTTAAGTTGCCCATCCCTGGTGTAAGTCTTTGTCCAGTCCCGTCTCAGCTCACTGGGATGACAAAAGCGATAACATAGCGGTTGCTATGGAGACAACCTTCCAAGGCCTCCAGGCAGCAGCAGACAGACAGCAGTGTCTGTGGGAGGTTGAGAGGGCTGTTTGTGGGAGGCCAGATAAGATTTGAATTTGGGCTGTAGGCGAAAGTGGCAGCAATTTTCTGCTGCTCATCTTGTCCATAATGTCCATACTGGTCTCTGGATCGATCCAGTCTCTTTTCCAGGGCCGTCAGTCGCTCCTTGATTTCATCCAAAGTGTGGTTTGTGACCACAGTCTGAGTTCTGACAGCTCTGGCCATCATATCAATCATCTCAGCAGCCTCATGGGGCTTTGGACAGCTGTCACTGTTTACTGTGTATCTAAATAAACCAGAGCAAAGACTAATCCAATCAGTAAAAGACCTGAAGTAGCCTGAATTAAACTGATAGACCTCGTCACATGGTGGTCAGAGTTTCTATACATCATGTTGTTTCTGCAGCTCGCGTGTGAAGAGGCTCGTTTCTTGACGCCTCACTGTTTTGATGAACCTCATTAAAGAGTGAAAGTACATTCCTGCATCACTTTATAGCGCCGTTACACACACACACACACACACACACACACACACACACCAACACACACAAACACTCACAAACACACAGAAACACAGAAACACACACGTTCCTGCTGGTGTTTATAGTGCAATTCCTTTTTTTATTTACCTATTTGGTGATCGTGCCCATGTGCTTGTAAAAACATTCTGTTGATAAAAATGAGTCCATAACACACACACACACACACACACACACACACGCACACACACGTACAAACAAACACGCACATACACGCGCACAAACAAACACGCACGCACATACACTAGCACACACACAAACACACACACACCAAAACAGTAACACAGTAACACACACAGACCCCAATCCAACACACACACACACACACACACACACACACACACACTGCCAGCTTGTGTATCTCAGATCTTTAAAGCTGCTTCTCTTCGCCAACACTTCGCTCCTTATAGAAACAGAAACAGAAACAGGTGGGATAAATTTCTGGAATGCCTCGTCTGAAGATGTGTGGAGAGTTTTCTGCCAGTTGAGGAACAATAACATTGGTTAGTGCGAGGTAAGAGAACGGTCAGTGCCGGACTTTTTAATTTCATCTGGAGGAAACAGAGCAGAGAGCTGCTTCATCCATTATTATCAATGCTGATGCTTTTCATCCACTAACAAGTTGAAGAGATTCTGCCGCTCTGGTTTGGCCTTCCTCGCCACTTGTCCCTCCGTGTTTTCAAAAGAAATGCTGCTTCAACCACGACTCCATCTTTGAGTTGTCAAGTGTTTGACAGGTTGGGTCGAACCATAAAAGTACAAAAAGTGCAATAAAATACATAATTGACAAAGGTAAAAGAAACAAAAATTACGTTTAAAATAAATTAAAAGAAGAAGGGATAATTTTAAAAGCACTGAGGGATTACTAGGGGACACTATTCCCCAGTACTTGCCGGAGGAAAACTTTAATTGAAGGCAAGAGAAAAGAGGGTTTTTAAGTGAGATTTAAAAACATTTTGGGACTGCGCTGCATGGATGTGGAATATAAAATGTGAATATGTGTGAATATAAAATTAATTTTATGAACTGATACTTATATTTTTTCTAAAATATTTATTAAATCATTATTTTTTAAAGGATTTTTGCATGGATGCTACTTTTTAAATGTCCATCCATCCATTCTCGTCTGCTTATCCGGGGCCGGGTCGCGGGGGCAGCAGGCTAAGCAGGGCAATCCAGGCGCCCCTCTCCCCAGCCACAACGTCCAGCTCCTCCGGGAACTTTTTAAATGTATATTTTAAAATCTTAAGTACCCCCATTTGAGAACCACTGTTCTAGAATATCAGAATAAAAGCTGCTCAGTGGAGATAAACTGTCCTGAGTGATGAGATAACAAACTTTCTCTTCCAGTAAACTGTTCTCGGTGAAGCCTGTCAGCATCAGGAGGTTTTTAGGTGAACATGAAGAAACGTCCGTCCTCCCCAAACACCAGAACTCATCACAGCACGCAGTTAGGATGACAGCTAGATTATAGAGGGGCTTCGGGGGTGGAGGACGACTGTTAGAGCTCTCCAGACTGCCAGGAAAAATAGAGATTAACAAAAAAAAGGCCTTCCCCGTTCTTCAGCCCACACAGGGAAAAAGTGAACACGCTGGGAAACTCTCTCAAGTATGAAACTTAAAAAACGACACAAAAAACTTTCTGAATCAGTCTGAGTTGCTGCTTAACGTTAAAGAAAACCACAAATATTCCAACTTTGTTTCCCTTCTGTTAGACCCTTTTCCAACTAGAACAGCCAGTGGAATTATTATTATAATTATTATTATAATGAGCTCTGCCAGGGAGGTCGTATTTTTTTCAGCTCCGTTTATTGTCTGTTTGTCAGCAGTATTTGTGGAAAAAAATCATGGGCACATTTTCATGAATATTGGTGGAAGGTAACCCAGTCCGTTTGGAGTGGACACAGGGTGGAACCATATCATTTTTTACCTTTGTTGACATTGAGAGATAGAGCATTTGTGCTGCATTCACGTGTCATCAGCATAATCGTAAATATG
The DNA here is from genome assembly GCF_030273125.1 of Centropristis striata. NCBI lineage: Eukaryota > Metazoa > Chordata > Actinopteri > Perciformes > Serranidae > Centropristis > Centropristis striata. The sequence continues at coordinate 2,115,148 of NC_081533.1, read as the reverse complement.
AGTTCCCGACTGGCAAAATCAACATCGGAGTAAAAACTTTCTGGTGCACGTTTCCATACCTGTCAAGTATCCTGTTTTGCCTGGAAAAGTCATGTATTTGACCCTTCTTTCCTTCTTGCCGTCCTCCCGTATTAGTATTTTCCCGTAAATCTACCGTATTTGAACCGGGCCCGGGCAGAGTAAAAGAAACCCCAAATAATTCCCAGTCTGAGCTCTATCACTAGCCTCACGATAACTGACACCTGCAGCAGCTACTACAGGTATGTATTTATATGACTACAGGTATTATAGATGGCAGCTGTCAACCATACACTGTATAAATAATGGACGTGGTGCGTCTCCGAGCAGGTGGCTCGGGTTCGAATCCGGCTCGGAACACTTTCCCTCTGTCTTCCCCTTTCACTCTGAATATTTCTCTATCAATAAAGCTATAAAATGCCCCAAAAATATCTTTAAATGAATAGATAATGGACGTTGTCAGCGTGACGTCACCTATAGGGTTCTGACTAACTGATCCATCCAGGTGAGTCCAATAATGGCAGACAGGAAAGAAAGGAGCTGGCTGAAGTTCAGGAAGTAGTGCAGCTGTGCATAAAGCCAGTTGAAATTTATAATGGTTGGTAAGTGGTGATTTTAGCTTTCTTCTACACCTGTCTTAAAATGTCTTTTTTAGTTGTTTTGTGTATTTTCTGGTCATTTTGTGTGTGCTGTTGTGTCTTTCTTAGTTATTTTGTATCTTTTCTTGGGTCATTTTGTGTCTTTTTTTAGTCACTTTGTGTCTTTTGTGTCTTTTTTTTTTTTATCATTTTGTGTCTTTTTTGGTCATTTTGTGTCTTTTTTTGGTCATGTTGTGTCTTTTTTTTTTGTCTTTCTGGTACACCTGTCTTAAAATGTAAGAGAGACTGGAGCTTGGTTGGGGGGGTGGGATTGCTCGCGGCGGGCGCCAGAAAATTTCAAATGTCCAAAACTTGACAGGTATGCATTTCATGTCTCACCTGATCAGTTTCCTTTGCTCTTAGTTGTCGTGCAAAAACTGGAAACTATCAACACTGAGCACAAAAAACACTTCTTTCTTCCACATTCTCCCATTTCCAGATTTCCCAATTTAGAGAAATTGGGCTAATCCGAGGAGCATGTGAATGCATCTCTGCAGCCGTCTGAGCTCTCACAGTGCCGTCCTGGTTCAGGATGCTAGATCACACAGCCGACCACTTATTTGATTTAATGAGTGAGAGTTAGTACAGACTTTAATGTCGTCACTAAAGAAATTACGAGTGGAGACGCCTTTATGAGACGAGTCAGACTTGGCAGCAGGCCTCAGGATGGTGAGGACCACCAACTCTTGAACCTTCTCTCACCTCCGTCGACGTGTTCTTGATCCTAACTGACCTCCTGGAAACGCTCCTCCTGCACCTCCTGCTCCAGAGGAGGAGTCCTCCTCAGTTACAGTGAAGAGCTCCACATTCCTGAGATGTGACTTGTTGCCAGACGGAGACGAGTCTCAGAGTTTAGGATGAACCTCGTGTGAGAACGATTGTCTGCTTTTTACCAGCAGAAAGGAAAGATGACATCCACGGTCAGAGTGTATTAGAGAGATGCTGCACACACACACACACACACACACCGGACGGCAAATCTTTTGCATACGTTGCATGCTTTTTAAAAAAACATGCAGGAAAAATTTCATGTGTTCAATTGTTCATAGGCAGGAAGGACACACACACACACACACACACACACACACACACACAAGGTGAAGGTAGCGGCTGACAACGTTGGATATCTGTGAAATCTCTGTGGTCAGACTGTCCGTTATTAGAGAGCAGAGCAGCCAGCAGAGGAGACAGTAACACTAACCACAGAGGAGAGCCAGCCAGAGGAGAGCCAGTCAGAGGAGAACCAGTCACAGCAGGAGAACCAGTCAGAGGAGAACCAGTTACAGCAGGAGAACCAGTCAGAGGAGAACCAGTCAGAGGAGAACCAGTCACAGCAGGAGAACCAGCCAGAGGAGAACCAGTCAGAGGAGAACCAGTCAGAGGAGAACCAGTCACAGTGCCAGAAAAGCACCAGTCACAGCACCAGAAAAGCAGCAGTAACAGCGCCGGAAAAGCACCAGTCACATCGCCGGAAAAGCACCAGTCACATCGCCGGAAAAGCGACAGTCACATCGCCGGAAAAGCACCAGTCACATCGCCAGAGAAGCACCAGTCACAGTGCCAGAAAAGCACCAGTCACAGCGCCAGTCACAGCGCCAGTAAAGCACCAGTCACAGCGCCAGAAAAGCACCAGTCACAGCGCCAGAGAAACACCAATCACACCGCCAGAGAAGCACCAGTCACAGCGCCAGAAAAGCACCACTCACAGCGCCAGAAGAGCACCAGTCACAGCGCCAGAAAAGCACCAGTCACAGCGCCAGAGAAGCACCAGTCACAGCGCCAGAGAAGCACCAGTCACAGCGCCAGAGAAGCACCAGTCACAGCGCCAGAAAAGCACCAGTCACAGCGCCAGAGAAGCACCAGTCACAGCGCCAGAGAAGCACCAGTCACATCGCCGGAAAAGCACCAGTCACAGCGCCAGAGAAGCACCAGTCACAGCGCCAGAGAAGCACCAGTCACAGCGCCAGAAAAGCACCAGTCACAGCGCCAGAGAAGCACCCGTCACAGCGCCAGAGAAGCACCAGTCACAGCGCCAGAGAAGCACCAGTCACAGCGCCAGAGAAGCACCAGTCACATCGCCGGAAAAGCACCAGTCACATCGCCGGAAAAGCACCAGTCACATCGCCAGAGAAGCACCAGTCACAGCGCCAGAAAAGCACCAGTCACAGCGCCAGTCACAGCGCCAGAAAAGCACTAGTCACAGCGCCAGAAAAGCACCAGTCACAGCGCCAGAGAAACACCAATCACACCGCCAGAGAAGCACCAGTCACAGCGCCAGAAAAGCACCACTCACAGTGCCAGAAAAGCACCAGTCACAGCGCCAGAAAAGCACCACTCACAGCGCCAGAAAAGCACCAGTCACAGCGCCAGAAAAGCACCACTCACAGCGCCAGAAAAGCACCAGTCACAGCGACAGAAAAGCACCAGTCACAGCGCCAGAGGAGAACCAGTCACAGCGCCAGAAAAGCACCAGTCACAGCACCAGAAAAGCACCAGTAACAGCGCCGGAAAAGCACCAGTAACAGCGCCGGAAAAGCACCAGTAACAGCGCCGGAAAAGCACCAGTCACAGCGCCAGAGGAGAACCAGTCACAGCACCAGAAAAGCACCAGTCACAGCACCAGAAAAGCACCAGTCACATCGCCGGAAAAGCACCAGTAACAGTGCCGGAAAAGCACCAGTCACAGCGCCAGAAAAGCACCAGTCACAGCACCAGAAAAGCACCAGTCACAGCGCCAGAAAAGCACCAGTCACAGTGCCAGAAAAGCACCAGTCACAGCACCAGAGAAACACCAATCACACCGCCAGAGAAGCACCAGTCACAGCGCCAGAAAAGCACCAGTCACAGCGCCAGAAAAGCACCAGTCACAGCGACAGAAAAGCACCAGTCACAGCGCCAGAGGAGAACCAATCACACCGCCAGAAAAGCACCAGTCATAGCGCCAGAAAAGCACCAATCACAGCGCCAGAGGAGAACCAGTCACAGCGCCAGAAAAGCACCAGTCACAGCACCAGAAAAGCACCAGTAACAGCGCCGGAAAAGCACCAGTCACAGCACCAGAAAAGCACCAGTAACAGCGCCGGAAAAGCACCAGTAACAGCACCAGAAAAGCACCAGTCACAGCGCCAGAGAAGCACCAGTCACTGCGACAGAGAAGCACCAGTCACTGCGCCAGAGAAGCACCAGTCACAGCGCCAGAGAAGCACCAGTCACAGCGCTAGAGAAGCACCAGTCACAGCGCCAGAGAAGCACCAGTCACAGCGCCAGAAAAGCACCAGTAACAGCGCCGGAAAAGCACCAGTCACAGCACCAGAAAAGCACCAGTCACAGCACCAGAAAAGCACCAGTAACAGCGCCGGAAAAGCACCAGTAACAGCGCCAGAAAAGCACCAGTCACTGCGCCAGAGAAGCACCAGTCACAGCGCCAGAGAAGCACCAGTCACAGCGCTAGAGAAGCACCAGTCACAGCGCCAGAGAAGCACCAGTCACAGCGCCAGAAAAGCACCAGTCACAGCGCCAGAGAAGCACCAGTCACATCGCTAGAGAAGCACCAGTCACAGCGCCAGAGAAGCACCAGTCACAGCACCAGAAAAGCACCAGTAACAGCGCCGGAAAAGCACCAGTCACAGCACCAGAAAAGCACCAGTCACAGCACCAGAAAAGCACCAGTAACAGCGCCGGAAAAGCACCAGTAACAGCGCCAGAAAAGCACCAGTCACAGCGACAGAGAAGCACCAGTCACTGCGCCAGAGAAGCACCAGTCACAGCGCCAGAGAAGCACCAGTCACAGCGCTAGAGAAGCACCAGTCACAGCGCCAGAGAAGCACCAGTCACAGCGCCAGAAAAGCACCAGTCACAGCGCTAGAGAAGCACCAGTCACAGCGCCAGAAAAGCACCAGTCACAGCGCCAGAGAAGCACCAGTCACAGCGCCAGAGAAGCACCAGTCACAGCGCCAGAGAAGCACCGGTCACAGCGCCAGAGAAGCACCAGTCACAGCGCCAGAAAAGCACCGGTCACAGCGCCAGAAAAGCACCGGTCACAGCGCCAGAGGAGAACCAGTCACAGCGCCAGAGAAGCACCATTCAAGGCCGAGCAGCACATTTCTTTACTTTACTTTAAGGTGAACTGTCCTTTAAACGGTAATTTCAGAGAAACGTCGCCTCGCGTGCAGCGCTCCGGAATTTATTTTCTGTTTTTAAAGTTACAGATGATTCTCTCCTCCCAGATGTTAGTGTTTTGAGATATTTAACTGTGAGAGTTATCACCCCAACGCATTATTGTGTGATGTTGATACGATGACAAGCATGAAACCACTAATGGTGATGGCCACATGCAGCTGCAGGGAGGAAGAACTCAGCAGGGTTTAACCAGAGAGGCTGACATGAAGAGGCCTTACCGTGTTTCCTGCATAATAAAGAGCAACACTCATGGACTTTATACTTCTTTGTTGTTTTATGTTATTATTTAACCCTCTGGAGTCCAGGAAAGCTCCAGAGCTCGACTTCTTCATGACGTCACGACATAAAAATGAAGTTTCCATGTCCAATTTAATGCATCAACTCTTTTTCAGCAAAGGTAAAAAAACACCTTGACCAAGTGCAGTAACATGATTTTTCTTTTTTGCAGACATTTTTCAAATTTTGCTGTGTGCATTCAGCATTTTAATGCAATCTTTTGTGTTGACTGTTTTTTGTGTTTTTGGAATTTCTTTGTGTGTTAATGTGTGTTTTAAGTGTGTTTTATGTGTGTTTTTTGTAATTTTGTGTGTGTGTTTGTGTTTTCTGTGGGGTTCTTTTGCATGTGTTTGTACTTTTATGTGTTTTATGTGTGGGTTTTTTTTGTATTTTTTTATGTGTTTTTTGTAATTTATTTGTGTGTTTTGTGTTATTATGTGTGTTTATGTTTTTTATGTGTTTTTTGTAAAAAACAAACAAACAAACAAGCTTTGCACTGTTGAATTATTTAAAAGAATTAGAATAAAATGTGTGTGTGTGTGTGTGTGTGTGTGTGTGTATGTTTGTATGTGTGTGTTAGTCTGTGTGTGTGTGTGTGTGTGTGTGTGTGAGAGTGTGAGAACAGTGAAGCAGAATCATTTTCACCTCTTTACCTCAACAACTCCCCACAGAACACACACTCTTTACAATCTGTGTGTGTGTGTGTGTGTGTGTGTACCTCTCACCTCATCCTGACCTTGACCTCTTGACTAAACCTTTCTTTCCCAGTATAAAACACTGTAATGGAGGCGTTTTTCACCCGGAGCTTCAAAGACTCTGAGAGGTTTCGGGGTTAAATCGCCTCCCGACGCTCACGAGAAGCCGGACACCAACATCATCCACGTTCACCTCATACATCATCCCTCACACCTCAACATACGCCAGGACTCCTCTAAATTCTGTCATTTCTAGGTACCAAAAGTTTCATGACCCGAGATCGGATGTTAAATTGTGTAAATGTGATACTTTGGGTGAAATAAATATGTCTTATAGATTTGAATCGATCTCATAGATTTACAGCGAACCCATTGAACTGAACACTAGCAACTATTAAACCCCCAAAAGTATGTTTTCCTTAAAATATTGTCAAAAATACACAAATTACGTGTATTCAAAGAAACTGTAAATACATGCATTATCAACTGAATTTCAACACTTTTTGACTGGATCATGGAAAAGGTTAGAAAAGGTGACCAAAATTAAGCTTTAAACTGTCAAATTTCTGTCAGAATCACTTTATTCTACATGTTTTCATTAAAAACGTGTCCAAAAATAAAGTGTTTCCACTAACCAGGTTCTGTTAAAAACATTAAATTCTGCTCTTCAGAGACACTGTGAAGACATGATTCTGCTGAGACCAACGGTCACGTGACAAATATTCACTGAGAATCTGTTTATACAGAGCAAAGAGGCGTGATTAATATTAAAATAAATTAAAATAAAATAAAATTAGATGAGATAAATTACTATAAAATACAATATAAATAAATAAATAAATATTAAAATTTTAAAAATAGCCCAAAATATTAAGTTTTTTAAAACTTTTGTAATCTTAATTTTTTCAAACCATGAACTACAGGATAATACTAACCAGACTGAAGCAGACTATTACAATAATTCCCATTACAAACTAACTTGTAAAATCTTAATAACAAATATTTCTCCACAAATATAACTCTTAATGGGACTCTTTCTGCAACACAAACATGTTTTTATCATAATTAACTCTGGATCGAAATTGCGCAAAATATGGCATTTTTTAAAAACCGCAATCATCTCGTGTTCAGCTTCTACCTTTTTGTTTTGATGTGGCTCCATGTTGTGATTTACGGTCGGCTCGTTGGATGGAAGTCAACGGCTGTAAAATGTTTTTCACCTCTTACGAAACAAATCAGAACATGGAAACAATTCACAAAATATTCCTCTGATAATGCACAGGGCTGCTTCAGTTTATAGACTTTTTAAGGCCCTACATGTGCACATACTGTTTGTTTTCTCCTGTGTGTGTGTGTGTGTGTGTGTGTGTGTGTGTGTGTGTGTGTGTGTACTCCCTGCTGTGTGTTCCAGGTCTGTATTTACGAGTCTCTGGGCTCCCACTAAAAACCAAATCTTCTTTAACTTTTACCTCAACATGACCCTCAACACAGTGTGTGTGTGTGTGTGTGTGTGTGTGTGAACATTGTGCCAACAGTGTCATCATTACCTCACCCTGACCTGTGTGTGTGTGAGAACAGTGAAGCAGAATCGTTTTCACCTCTTTACCTCAACAACTCCCCACAGAACACACATTCTACAATCTGTGTGTGTGTGTGTGTGTGCAACACTTTTCCAAATGTCCACAAGTGTCACTAATGTTGTATGTATATATAATGTATATATATATATATATATTACAAAAAAGGAAGTCAAATCACCAAAAAATATGAAAAATTACACAAAATTACCAAAAACATTAGACAAGATCACAACAAAGACACAACATTTCCAAAAAAGACACAAAATGTAAGAAGAAAACCTACTTAAAATGACCAAAAAGCAGTTTTTTCCACATGTTATACATGTGTAAGTATTGTCATGTTTCCAGCCTCTCCTGTCCTCTCCTCTCTGCTCTGTGTAAACAGCCTCTCCTGTCCTCTCCTCTTTGCTCTGTGTAAACAGCCTCTCCTGTCCTCTCCTCTCAGCTCTGTGTAAACAGCCTCTCCTGTCCTCTCCTCTCAGCTCTGTGTAAACAGCCTCTCCTGTCATGTAGAATAAACTGATTCTGACAGAAAAAGTAACCAAAATGAAGCTTTGTTATATGAAATATAATATTTCTAACTGAAACCTTTGTAACCGATGATCCGTTCAAGGACCGTTGGAAAGTTCAAATTTCAACAACAACGCCTGTTTTTACAGTTTATTTCTACGATTTACCAACATATTTTTGGCGATCTCTTAAAGGAAACATACATTTTCCTTAACTATGCTTTAGTTTGTCTGTTTATCAGCAGAATCACAGAATAAATATTCACCTGATCGTCACATATCTTAGTGGAAAGGTGAAACATGAGCCAAAGGAAGGACTCATTCATTCACATTCATCATTTAATATTGGTGCGGTGCATAATCACAGGGCAGACACAGCAATTATCTAAAATTATCATTTTCATTGCACTCAGAGGCTCCAGATGGACTTCTATTGTCATTCTACTGCAACATGTTCCTTTCAGCATTCTGATATAAATATCTCCAGCGTTGGCCGACATGACCTCTGACCTGCAGTGATTACAGTGGTCAGAGTGGGTCCCCTGGGGGCCCCGATGGTGCGTCCGGCCTTCATCTCCGTCCATGAGACCGTTGGTTGAGATGTTTCATAACCTGACTGACTGTTAAAAACAGCCTCGTCTGTCACAACGTCTCCGTCTGCAGCCACCAAGTTACTGTCACTGTTTAGAGAGAGATAATTACTGAGGAGAGTGTGTGTGTGTGTGTGTGTGTGTTTCTGCGTGTGTATGTGTGTGTGTGTATGTGTGTGTCTGTGTGAGTGTGTGTAGGTGTGTGTGTGTGTGTGTGTGCTTCTGCGTGTGTATGTGTGTGTCTGTGTGAGTGTGTGTAGGTGTGTGTGTGTGTGTGTGAGTGCGTTTGTGTGTGTGTAGGTGTGTGTGTGTGTGTGTGTGAGTGCGTTTGTGTGTGTGTATTTCTGTGTGTGTACGTGTGTGTGTGTGTGTGTGTGAGTGCGTTTGTGTGTGTGTGTCTGTGTGAGTGTGTGTAGGTGTGTGTGTTTGTGTGTGTATTTCTATGTGTGTACGTGTGTGTGTGTGTGTGAGTGCATTTGTGTGAGTGTGTGTAGGTGTGTGTGTGTGTGTGAGTGCGTTTGTGTGTGTGTAGGTGTGTGTGTGTGTGTGTATTTCTATGTGTGTACGTGTGTGTGTGTGTGTGTGTGTGTGAGTGTGTGTAGGTGTGTGTGTGTGTGTGTGTGAGTGCGTTTGTGTGTGTGTGTCTGTGTGTGTGTGTGTGTGTGTGTGTGTGTAGGTGTGTGTGTGTGTGTGTGTGTGTATTTCTGTGTGTGTACGTGTGTGTGTGAGTGTGTGTTTCTGCGTGTGTCTGTGTGTTTTGTGTGTGTGTGTGTGTGTGTCTGTGTGTATTTGTGTGCGTGTGTGTGTGTGTGTGTGTATTTCTGTGTGTGTGTGTGTGTGTGTGTGTGTGTGTGGTGGGGTGGACTAGAGGGCAGCATAGAGGTGGTGGGCTCCTGCAGGATCTAGAGAGTCGTAAATGTAAAATACTGTGCTGTAGTCCGAGTGTGTGTGTGTGTGTGTGTGTGTGTGTGTTGGTTCCGCGCAGCGAGAGGTTATCCAAACAAACCACTAGAATGTCAAGTTACGTGCCGACGATTCCTCTGTGTTTTATTGGCTGACTTCACTGAGTTACTCCTAGGTCAGCACACACTGGGGCTGTGTGTGTGTGTGTGTGTGTGTGTGTGTGTGTGTGTGTGTGTGTGTGTGTAGATAAAAGAGAGAGAGAACCTGTTGCTGCCTGCATGTCTGTTTGTGTGGGTCAGGAGAGAGTTTGTGTTTTTCTACCTGTGTGTGTAAAAATAAGCGTTAAGTTACGGGGTGAGAGAGGAGCGAGAGGCGAGGTCAACCAGAGAACGTGTGTGTGTGTCCCTGTGTGTGTGTGTGTGTGTGTGTGTGTGTGCATGACACTTGGGTATTCTCCGAATCCATAAGACCTCTTGCCCTCCCGACCAACATCTGAGAACGTGATAACTGCAGAGAATGTGAGAATATATTGGGGAGCGGACGGCTGTGAATTGGGAGAGAAACCCGACGGATGTTTCACGAGCGCTTGACCTCCCAGCGACCACAGAAGAAGAGAGGAGGGGGAGGAAAAAAAAGTCACAATGAAAGTGAGCTGATGTGCGTCTGCGGGGCCAAGAAATGCATCAGTTTTTTTTTTAGATATTGTTTCTAAGAATGCTGGGAAATGAGAGAGACAGAAAGACGGATGAAGAGATTGAAGGCCTTTAGCAGCAAGTCTCTAGATTTAGTTTGAAATGGGAATGATTTTTTAAATTTTATTGAGTGTGCTTGTAAGAGTACACTATCTACTCTTCACCGGGCTTAATCCTATTTCCGCGTGCTTGCTTGCAAAAGCACACTCATTGTTCCGCAGGCTTATTTCTTCATATTTTGCATGCTTGCTTGCAAAAACACTCTAATTGTTATTCCGCTGGTTTATTTCATGTGCTTGCTTGCAAAAGCACACTAATTGTTATTCCGCAGGCTAATTTCTTTTTATTTTGTGTGCTTGCTTGCAAAAGCACACTAATTGTTATTCCGCGGGTTTATTTTGTGTGTTTGTTTGCAAAAGCCCACTAATTGTTATTCCAAGGGGCTTATTTCTTCTTATTTCGTGTGCTTGCTTGCTTGCAAAAGACACTAATTGTTACTCCGCTGGCTTATTTCTTCTTATTTCTTGTGCTTGCTTGCTTGCAAAAACACTCTAATTGTTATTCCGCGGGCTTATTCCTTCTTATTTCGTGTGCTTTCTTGCTTGCAAAAGCACACTCATTGTTATTCAGCTGGTTTAATTCTTCTTATTTTGTGTGCTTGCTTACAAAAAACACTCTAATTGTTATTCTGCGGGTTCATTTTGTGAGCTTGCTTGCAAAAGCACACTAATTGTTATTCACCGGGCTTATATGTCATTCTTCCGTTTCTTCGCTTGGACATTTTCTTCATAATGCAACTTTTCAGATAACTCCTGCGTGACTTTACAGTGAAAGGATGGGCTGGATAGATTCTGCTGCTCCGTGGTTTTTTCCAACTGACTCACTGTTTTCCACAGAGTGAAGGATTGATTGATTTCAGACGAAGCCTCTGTCCGTGTTAGGCAACATGTTGTGCAACAGATCGATTTACTCTCCGTACAGACGGAGAACAAGAAGAAGTGTCTTCATTTATGTGAGAGAGCGAGAGGCGAGGTTCAGGGCACGAGTTGAGCTCTGTGTGAAGTTATGGCAGAGTTAAAACAGAGAGGAGGCCACTGGGTCGGCCGAGCTGTGTGTTTTAATGTTTAAAGGTGCGTTTAGGGTTACAGCTGGAGGAGGAGGAGGAGGGTGAGAATCTGGAGGGAAGGAGGTGAGTTGAGTGTCAGGAGGGCAGGAGGAGGAACAGGAGCGAGAGAGGTGAGAAGTTATTGGAGAGCTGAGAGTTGAGTTTCAGGTCAGAATGTGTCGAGGTTAGCAGGACAGATTCTTTATTGGTTTATTGGTTTATTTGGATCCTTATTAGCTGCAGAACAACTGCAGCTTTTCTTCCTGGGGTCCCACATTTAATATACAGAACATACAACTTACATTAAAACTAACTTAAAGAGTTAACAATGGGAATATAGAAGCACAAAAACTAAAGAAAAACTAAAATAAAACCAAGAATATACTTCAAAATCTGGATCTTTTATACATTCTACATCTTTATGTTTAATATCCATTACTTAACCATTTGGATTTTGGGGTTATTTTGTCGGTTTTGGACTCCTTTTCATTCTGCCTGTATAAACCACTTAAACATCTTTACCATGACGTGTTGGTATCATTGTTTTCAGCACAACCTCACCTATATGACCTGACTATTATTTTTTTTATTTTGACTTACTGGATCAACATTTTGAACACAAAAAAACACAAAAAAATTACAAAAAACACATAAAAACACACAAAAAATTACAAATAGCACACATTAAAACCCGTAAAAAATACAAAACAAATACTAACAACACACAAAAGTACAAAAAACACGTAAAAACACACAAATAACATAAAAACACACACAAAAAACACACTCAAAACACACACAAAATATAAAAAAATTACAAAAAATTACAAAAAACACAACAAAATTACAAATTACACACAAAAAACACATAAAAACACACAAAACACACACAAAATTACAAAAAACACACAAAAAACACTCTCAAAACACACCAAAAAAAGCACACACCCAAAAAACACATAAAAACACAAAGAAATTATAAAAAACACACAAAAAAACAGTAAACACAAAATTTTGCATTAAAATGCTGAATGCACACAGCAAAATTAGAAAAATCTGTGGAAAAAAAAGTAAAATCATGTTACTACACTTGTTTTTTTTACCTTTGCTGGAAAAGAATTGAAGCATTAAATTAGACATGGAATCTTCTGGAAAAGCCAAAAGGATTAATATCCTTTACTTGAAGCTAGATGTTATATATAATTTAATACTATATAGCTGTGTTTATCACGTAGTAATTAGTATTCTTTACTGAATCATATTATTCTATATCTTCAATGGTGTATTTGCTATACAAATAAACTTGCCTTGCCTAATAAAACTTTCATAATTAGTATTTGTATCCATTTAAGAGTTGTTTTTTTCAATAATAATTGAAAGTATTTTGTGCTACTGTTTTGTTAAAAATGTTTATGAGTTAGAGAGGCATCTAGATCTGATCCAGGAGTTTATAGAGTCATTAGTCGCCAGAACGCTCCACAGGAGTTTATAATGCTGTGAAACAAAAGTTTACTACTGTGGAAAATGATCAGGAGGCAACAGTTTGACCCTGCTGCTGCAGAACAGTTCACGTTACTGAGTCATCGAGATAAAGTTCGGATCCAGTCGGTCTTTGTAACAAACCACGGTTTGGTTTGGTGAAATGCTGTTTCTGGTTTTGTCCACTAGAGGGCAGCTTGTGTTTGTTGTATGGGTTAAATCTTAAAAAGTCCTTAAAAAATGTGTTTAAAATACATTTTAACATAATTTAGGTATAAAAATATTATTCATGATTGAAGTTTTATGGTAAAAATGCAATTCATCTGTTTTTTATGTGCCTATTGATCGTTTTTGAGCTAATGTTAGTAATGAGCTTTTGTTTTGAAGGATCGCTAACTCTCTTCCTACTTCCTGGCGGGAAAAGCTAAAGTAAACAAAGGAAACAAAAGGAAAATAAAGCCGTGACGGTAACACAAGAATAAAACGGCGAAGGCTGACTGTAATAGCAACCCCCCGAGTGTTTAGTGTTTGTGGTCATATTTATTTTTGTGTTGGAAAGCTCCTACAAAGCAAAAAGGCAGTAACTGCATTTTTGGTCAAAAATGAGTCATTATTATTTTCATGATATTCATCCTTTGTTATGTGACAAAACATCTTATCTCAAATGTGTGTCGTTTTGGAGAGAGTCGTTTGTACAGTAACTGCAAAAAGCCCTAGAGAAACAAAGAGAGTACAGTAAGATCCATTACTGTATTCTTGTTATGTTTTACCTAACAAAAAAATAACCGTGTTGCTGCGCAGTGAACTTACTGTTTCCATGGTGACACACACAGCTGATTTCGTGGCATCCTCACGAAAAATTATTTTGTTTATTGTTTGTTTTATTTTGGAGAATCTACTGCCTTTTTCCTTGGTATGGTGACACGTTTTTGGTACCAGCAAGAATACAGTAACTGCAAAAATAGGGGTTAAAATATAAAATTAAATATGAGCATTGATATGTACAAAGAATAAGCTAATATAAAGTAACAAAACAGCCACATGTCCAATAATCTACCTACAACTACTGAGGCTATATTACAGGATAACTTTACATTCATTTTTCTCAGTTCTCTGCCTTTTTGCTTTGTAGGGCAGTATGCTAAGCTAACTTAGCGTAGCTGCTGTTGTTGTGTATTGCTTTGTGCGTACAGTAGTGGGAAGGGAATGTAACTGTATTTTCTTTATTTTCTGTCCTACAGTTCTCACGTTGGTTCCACCTTGATTTATGGATTTAATAAGGAGCTTGTATGGAAATAAGCATTGTGAAAGCATCTTTGGGAGGGAATGCTGCAGTCCTGTTGGGTTCTGTTGCTCTGCAGCAGGTCAGGAGCTCCACATCGACTCATTAAAGCACGTGAGGGTTGTGTGTTTCTTCCTGCTAGTGTTGGTCTGATGCTGGAGCCTTGTTTGTTTCAAGACGAACCAAAAAGAAACTTTAACCGTCTGGAGTCCAGAAAGCTCCGCAGCTCTTTGACTTCAGCTCAACTCTAAAGTTTTGGCTTTTACACAAGTTTCTATGTCCAATTTAATGCATTAACTGTTTTTTAGCAAAGGTAAATAAAACATGATTTTACTTTTTTTGCAGAGATTTTCCTAATTTAGCTTTGTGCATTTTGGGGTTCGTAATGCAATCTTTTGTGTTTGCTGTTTTTTTTTCATGGTGGACTGTAAGTCAACAATATTAAAACACATAAATCATGTTTATTGTGATTTATATGAGCAAACATTTGGCCATTTTGCATCTTCTTTGGTCATTTTCTGCCTTTGTGGTCAATGTGTGTCTTTTTTTTTTGGTCATTTTGTGTCTTTTTGTCATTTTGCATCTTTTTTGGTCAATTTGTGTCTTTTTGGCCTTTTTGAATCTTTTTTTGTCATTTTGAGTCTTTTTTAGTCATTTTGTGTCACTTAATTTAACCATACAACATACTTATCTCTAGATTTAATAATCTTAATGTAATAAATCTTGTCAAGGTAAATTATCTGTCCATGCAGCCTCAGATTTAGTGTTTTATCTGGTTTTTAGACTAAACACCTTGTTTGATCCTTTTCACTGTGAAGTCACGCAGGACTGATCTGAAAAGTTGCATTATGAAGAAAATGTCCGACTGATGGAGAACGGAGCAGAGAGCAGGTCTTTCTTACTTTGTTGTTCCTGAAAACATTGAATTGCGTTATTCAATTAGGGATTGATTTGCGGAGTTTCTTTTTGCTCGCAGTGTTTCTGTTACATGTAACAGTAGACGCTCTGATCTTTAAACCTTTTATTATATTTTCTCTCCGTAGCTCGGGCCACCTTGCACTCGTTCTTTCTCCTCCTCTGTTTATCCGTCGCTCCGTCTCTCTCTCTCTCTCTCCCTCTCTCTCTCTCCCTCTCTCTCTCTCTCTCTCTCTCTCTCTCTCTCTCTCTCTCTCTCTCTCCCTCTCTCCCTCTCTCTCTCTCTCTCTCTCTTCAGGGGGTTAAGTAGACTGTTGACATTTTTGTGGCCGTCGTCGTATTATGTTGGGACGATCAGATTTATCCTGACACGGTTCACCAGCGTTACACTGACTACCCTTTTGTCCCACTGTGTGTCTTTGTGTGTGTGTGTCTTTATGTGTGTGTGTGTCTTTGTGTGTGTGTGTCTTTATGTGTGTGTGTGTGTGTGTGTGTGTGTGTGTGTGTCTTTGATATAAGTGTGTGTGTGTGTGTGTGTGTGTGTGTGTGTGTTTTATGGAGCTGACCTCGCTGAGAGTGAATGATGTTTGGAAGCAAACCGAGGAATTCCGGCCTCTGAAATTTCCATAATCCTGACTTTAGCTTTTTTTTTGTTTTTTTTCATATGCTCCGACTTCGGAAAGAGTCAAGTTGTTCATGTTGGATTCATGCTGTCACACACACACACACACACACACACAAACACTTATATTAAAGACACACACACACACGCACGCACACACACACACACACACACACACACACACACACACACACACATCAAACACATGCACGCACACACACTTATATTAAAGACACGCACACACACACACACACACTTATATTAAAGACACGCACACACACACTTATATTAAAGACAGGCACACACACACACACACACACACACACACACTTATATTAAAGACACACACACACACTAACTACACACCCATACACACCTTAAAAGCAGGTCCTTGTTAGTGTGATTAGTGTTTGTGATGTTTATCTGGTCATTAGAGGGTAAAACCTGCAGAGCTCTGCTGTTAGACACATTCTAAGAATACTTTAAATTAGTAGCCAAGACAAAATGAGGAACCAAGAAACGATCTTCACACATTAAACTTCCTCTATTGATTTTTTTTTTTTTTCATATGCTCCGACTTCGGAAAGAGTCAAGTTGTTCATGTTGGATTCATGCTGTCACACACACACACACACACACTTATATTAAAGACACGCACACACACACGCACGCACGCACGCACGCACACACACACACACTTAGATCAAAGACACGCACACACACACACACACACACACACACACACACACACACACTTATATCAAAGACACACACACACACACGCACACACACACACACTTATATCAAAGACACACACACACACACACACACACTTATATCAAAGACACACACACACACACACACACACACACACACACTTATATCAAAGACACACACACACACACACACACACACACTTATATCAAAGACACACACACACACACACACACACTTATATTAAAGACACACACATGCACACTTTTTTTTTTTTAAAGATGTTTTTTGGGCATTTTGTAGCTTTATTGACGGATGAGATATTGAGAGTGAAAGGGGGAGACAGGGGGAAAGGGCTCCGAGCCGGATTCGAACCTGGGCCGCCCGCGTACGAGGACTGGGCCTCTGTGGTACGCGCTCTACCAGGTGTGCCACCGGGAACACCCCAACACACACACTTTTATTAAAGACGTGCACACACACACACACACACACACACACACACACACCAAAAAAAGCAGATCCTTGTTAGTGTTTGTGCTCTGCTGTTAGACACATTCTAAGAATACTTCTCCTTTCTTAGAAAACATAAATTAATAAATTAGTGCCAAAATAAAACGAGGAACCAAGATACAATCTTCAGACATTAAACTTCCTCTATTGATTTTTTTTTTTTTTTAATATGCTCCGACTTCGGAAAGAGTCGACTTGTTCATGTTGGATTCATGCTGTCACACACACACACACACACACACACACACACACACACACACACACACACACTTAAAGACACGCACACACACACACACACACACACACACACTCCAAAAAAAGCAGGTTCTTGTTAGTGTGATTAGTGTTTGTGATGTTTATTCAAGGGTAAAACCTGCAGAGCTCTGCTGTTAGACACATTCTAAGAGTACTTACATGAATAAATTAGTTCAAAGACAAAATGAGGAACCAAGAAACGATCTTCAGACATTAAACTTCCTCTATTGATGACCAAGACGTTATCTACTGTTAACATGTGTCCTGAGTTCATTTTAAGAAGCAGCTGGTCAGAGACTTTGACAGTTGAGAGCGAGACACCAAGAGAGAAGCACGATGGCTGAATTCAGATGGATTATAATGTCTTCATTTGTGATGCTGCTGTTCAGCTTTAGAGGTAAGAACACAAGTTTAGTTTGTAACGTGGTGAGTTTAGTGAACTCTTGGAGCCAAAGATGAGACACAGTGCTGCTTCTGGTGCTTTAATGTCTATTTACTGTCTTTAATGTGTATGAATGGTGCTATACAGCTACATTAGCCTTGAAACCAAAGAAACACAAACTTATCTTAAACTATCATCACACTTATTATAAACAGAACGGTCAAATTCTTATTTTAGTTTATTTTTTATATTTTCTCAACAGAAGCAGTTGGGGACACTGTCAGAGTTGGAGATGAAGCTACTTTGCCTTGTTACGATGTGGAACATGATCAGGATAAGTGTGACAATGTTACCTGGATGTTCAGAGATAAAGGGAAGTTTGTCACACTGTTTGATGGTGGACAGATTCACAAAGATGCTACAACTAAATCAGACAGACTGAATGTTACAGAACAATGTTCTCTGGTTGTAAAGAATGTCACAGAGGAGGATGCTGATCGTTATTACTGCGAAAAGATCAGATCAGGCCGATATGATGCTGTTGTCCTCTCTGTTGTCAGCAGTGAGTATTTAAGTCATAAAGTTTAACTGTCTTGTTAAAACAAAATAATGAAATTTAACAATATTCTGATTAGAGTGATGAAGTTAATTTTACTCTTGTTTTCTTTCTCTCACAATATCTCCATCTTCACCAGTCACTGAACAGAAGAACAATGGTACAGTCAGCTTGTTGTGCTATATTGGTAAACATGGTGGTTTGGGGTGTAGACACTCAGTGAAGTGGCTTCATGAGGGAAATGATGTCTCAGACAGAGAGACATCACAGCCTCGCTGTACAGCCAGAGCGACATTTACAACATCTGACTTCAACCAGAAGTCAAAGAACGACTTATTGAAATGTGAAGTGACACATAGGTACAATGGAGAGGTGTTTGTGTTCCCCCTCAGCCCTCCTCAGTCCTCAGGAGAGAAACCAGGTGAGAACATGATGAGCTGCTTCAACTCACTTCAAACTGATGTGGATCATTGTTGCATTTCTTGCATAATGTTTTTGTGTTCATGATCAGTGATGGGCAGTAACACGTTACTGTAATCTGAAAACTTTTTTCAAGTAATGAGTAAAGTAAGGGATTACAATTGCAAAAACAGTAATTAGATTACAGTTACTTTCCTGCAAGCAGGCTGCGTTACTGCGTCACTAAACCATGATGATGTTTGAGAGCGTCTATGGCGTCAGTGGTAACAAACACGTGTCACCAAGAGACGGAGTGGACCATGCAGCGTTTAATGGCTGGAAGTACCCACACACTGCAAAAAACATCAAGCTCACCACCTAGTTTCTTCTTCTATCTAACAATAGTATCTTAATTATCTTGTTCTGAGTATAATTTACCTACTGACCATAGCTTCATGTGCTTATTATAACAACATGTGTCTTTTTATAACTAGAATGAGTTAATAACCTCTTCACAAAGGATTTCAGTCTTGACTAAAGCACTAAAAAAGACACAAAATGACGAAAAAAAGACAAAAAGACAAAAAATAGACACAAAATGACAAAAAAAGGCAAGAAAGACACAAAAAGACACAAAAAAACAAAATATTGACACAAAATGACCAAAAAAAGACACAAAAAGACAAAAAATAGACACAAAATGAACAAACAAAAACAAATATTATTATTATGTAACTAAATGAGTGAATAACCTCTTCACAGGGATTTCACATTGTGATTTTTTTCATGTTTTTCAATCTATTCAACTCTTGAATATGGTCAGTTTTTACCTAAAATATTGGTTCCAGTTGAGAGTTTTAGTTTCATGTAGTTTAAATGTTATTTCAAAAGCATTTTCTACCACCAGTATCTACCCACAGATACTGAAATGAGGGAAAAAATGCTCAATTCAAGTATTGCTGCTTATTTTAATGTTGCTACAGTCGGGCTTTTCAGGCCACAATTGCTCAAATTAAGTATTTTTGGATTTATTTTAAGACATCGTTGGTTTTTCCAGTGTCTAGATATTTTATTAGTTATTTAAAGAATTCTTACAAAGAAACATTGACTTACTGCACTGGCAGATCATTTGACTTGTTCCGAGCATGTATTTGCTTAATTCTAGTTATTTTATTTCTTATTCTTGTCAGTTGGTTTTTCCAGTGCATTACTTTCAGTTTGACTTGGTAAAAAGTGACAAAAACATCAGCGTCCGTTGTACAGTCTGCCTGGGAAGAAAACTTTTATCTACGGCCAAAAATTCCACCTTCAGTCTGAGTTAGCAGCTAGCTAGCATGATGAAACCTGGGACTATATGTAACATCTCTAACTTCTCTCTCCAGGCTGGTGGAGGATCATCTATGTGCTGCTGGGTTTAGCAGCTCTCATCATAACTGTTGTTGCAGTCAACATGTGGACAAGAACTAAAGGTGACAACGTTCACAGAAGACACTTTTACAAACAGCAAGTTTGAATTCACCTGGATTTTTATGCTGGAAGCTAAAGTTGACTCTTTTATTTTGTCTTTTCAGGGAACAGAGCACAGATGGGAGACAACAATGTGAGTTTAAACAACAAATTGTGACTTTTTTTCAGTTTAATATTTGTTTTTCATGCAGAATCTGAAGTGTGTTGTTGTTGTTGTTTCTCCCAGCAGCGTAATGATGAAGATGAAGATGAAGATGAAGGTACGGTGCACTATGACAACGTTGGAGAGCCTTCTGCCTCCATCAGACTCCACTGATCAACAACATCAACTCAGCACAGAGTCCACTGCTGGTAGATATCAGCTCAACATCTGTAGCAAACAAAGAAATCATGAAATCAAGTGTTAGTATTTGACTTTGATCCAGACAAAGACACTCAGGTTTGATCCCATCTGACATTAACCCATTAAGGCCTAAAGCGCCTGGAAAAAAATGCCTGGAAAACCTCTGGGCGATTTTCAAATGACCCCCTAAAACCTGAAGTTCTTCTGGAAATTCAACACCTACTAAATAATAGATTTTTCAGCCTCTGTAGCAGATAAAAATGAAATTCAAAAAGTATTTGAGAGCTTATACCCGTGGCTTTCATACGAAGTTGAGTTTATTTGTCCAAACCTTCAATACATTTTTTTTTTTAAATCAACAAACTCAGCAAATGTTACATTTGACTTAATAAAAAATCCTATGCATAATGCTAATACATGCCCATTAGCAAGATGCTAACATGATATGACCACTGGAAGAACAAGGCATAGTTCTCATTAGCCTACTGTAATAATTAAAAAAAATATATCATAATAATAATAATAAATAATAATAATATAATTTATATATTGCACTTTTCATGGTACTCAACGACGCATAAAGTAATATAAGACATAAACAGTCATGATTTCTTATATCATCATCCCAATCAATTAGCCTATTATTATTAATATTAATATATTATTAATAATATTATTATCTCCAGATGGCCACAAATCTGTCTGTTCTTCTGTGAAAATATGTCGTCTAAAAACATATTCCTCATCCATAAATGCCGGTCGATTGGTTCCGAGGGTTCAAAGTCCGGATCAGCAATTAAATGATCGGCGCTGTTTTCATCAGATCTCTTCCGTCACTTCCTGCTGAGCTCCTCCGCTATAGTCGTCTTCCTCCATGATTTATAAGTTCTGGAAAAGTCCCATGTTGCATTGTGACACTCCAGCATGTATTCTGATCATGTTCTGATGCATTTCATTGGCCAAGAGACCGAAAATAGGTGGAAAAAAATACAAATACTACAAAATGACATATCCGCTGTCCCGGCCTTAATGGTAGAAATGCGGTAATGCTTTCCCGGCGTCAATGGGTTAAGAGACGCCCCCTGTGGGTCAAACTGAGTTTACCTCGTTGTTTAACTCTCACTTACCCAGAAATATTAATACTTCTTGTTTATATCTGATCTATAGTCTATACACCAGGGGTCTCAAACTGCCGGCCCGCGGGCCAATTGTGGCCCTCGTGATGATATGTTGTGGCCCCCACCTTGATATGAAAGTTTAATGTGAGTTTTATATGAATGGTACTTTACCGTGTTGTGTATGGAAGGTCCCTTTAATTACTTTTATTGGTCATTTTGTGTCTTTTTAAAATAATTTTCTGTATTTCTTTTAAATAATTTTGTGTCTTTTTGGTAATTATGTGTCTTTTTTTGTAATTTTGTGTATTTTTTGGGGTCATTTTGTGTCCTTTTTAAAATAATTTTGTCTTTATTGGTAATTCTGTGTCTTTTTTTGGTCATTTTGTTTCTTTTTTGGGTAATTTTGTGTCTTTTTTTAAATGATTTTGTGTCTTTTTTGGTCATTTTGAAGTCATTTTGTGTCTTTTTTTGTAGTAATTTTGTGTCTTTTTTAGTAATTTTGGGGTCATTTTGTGTCTTTTTTTAAAATAATTATGTCTTTTTTGGTAATTCTGTGTCTTTTTTTGGTCATTTTGGGTCTTTTTTTAAATGATTTTGTGTGTTTTTTTGGTCTTTTTTTTGTCATTTTGTCTCTTTTTTGATCATTGTGTCTCTTTTTTGGTCATTTTGTCTCTTTTTGGGGTTATTTTGTGTATTTTTTAAGTAATTTAGTTTTTTTCTGTTAATGCATCAACTCTTTTTCAGAAAAGGTAAAAAAAAACACCTCAACGTGTATTAACATGATTTTACTTTTTTTGCAGAGATTTTCCTAATTTAGCTTTGTGCATTTAGCATTTGTAATGCAATCTTTTGTGTTTACTGTTTTTTTGTTTGTTTTTGTAATTTCTTTATGTTTTTTTATGTGTTTTTTGAACATTTTGTGTGTTTTTTGTATTTTTATTATGTTTTTGGTGTGTTTTTACTGTGTTTGCATGTGTTTTTTGTAATTCTGGGTGTGTTTTTGGTTTAGAATATTTCTTCTGTAAATCTGCTGATAAACAGACAAACAAAAGCATAGTTAAAGAAAATGTATGTTTCCTTTAAGAGAGCGCCTCAAATATTCTTAGTTCTTACTTTGTTCTTCCTGAAAACATTGAATTGCATTATTCAATTAGGGGTTGATTTGCAGAGTTTCTTTGACATTTTGTGTATTTTTAAAGTAATTTTGTGTCTTTTTTTGGTCATTTTGATACTGCCTCCAGCAGCCCCCAGGTAATTTGAGTTTTCGACCCCTGCTATACACAGTGTTCATATAATGCAGTTTATTCTCTATATAATGTGTCATTATTAGCATAACTTGTTGTACTCATACCTGCATGATATATTTTATATTATACCTGCACTGCCTGCTGTAACTGCTGCACATGTTCATGCTGTTTATATCTTAATGTATTCATATCCACCTCCAGTGTTATATAATACTATATGTACATTACTCTGCATGTTGCTGCTTTTTGCATTGAACAATAAAGTTTAATAGAACCAACAATCTAAAGATGATTCCTGTTGCTGTTAGTTTAAGATTCACTGGTTCTGTTTAGGGTGCAGTAGATTTACTTCATTATTTTAGGGAATTATTTTGTGTCCAGGACCGGGTCGCGGGGTCAGCAGGTTAAGCAAAGTGTTGTATTAAATTCTCACATACTCATACAAATGAATACTACTTGTTACTACTACTGTATATATTCTGTTTTTGGCATTCAAAACACTTCTATCTTTATTCTATTTTATATTTTTCACCATCACACTAAATGGCTAACTGAACCCTAACCACCTCACCTAAACCTGATTATAACCTGCACCTTAAAACCAAGTCTGAACCCTAAAACAGGCCTTAGAATAAAAAAAGTCCTCACATTGTCGGTTAAAGCCTTGGTCCCCACTACACCGGAAAAAACAGAATAAAAACACACGTACTTTTACTTCTATCTTTGCGAGGACACTTCATTAACACAGTGCATCTGTAGCCACGAACCAACACACACACACACACACACACACACACACACACACATGAGGGGTATTTTATGCCAGCACACTATACTTAAATGCCTAAAACGCGCCACCTGTGTGCACGCTCGTCCCAATGTACAAATAGTGGTACAATAATAATAACAATAGTAGTACAAATAACTATTCTAGTCTACACATGCACACGTTAAGGCGTCTGAAGCGTTGGCTTTAGGACAATAACACACACGCTTTAACGCCTATAACGCGTGTATGCCTATAAGGAACAAACTGAGGAAGAGGCTGTGCGCATTTAAGCACAAGGTCCACTGGATCATCAGGACCTGACAGTTATTCATTTTCTATGTTCTGCAGCATATCTACACAGATCAGCTGTTACACAGAGTCTCAGCTTCATATAGGGTTGTTAATAAGAAAGCAGAACTTATAGATGAAGAGAAAGACTATCTCGTACGTACCAGATAAACTTAAAGTTTTATTACCTTAAGTAGCCTGTTTTAGGAGTGAAAGTCAGCAAAATGCAGCTTAAACAAAATGTTTTACCTTATTAGCTAACTACAAATGTCTGTAAAACATAATGGGACTGTGCATAAGTGCCAAATTGGGTTAAACAGTGTAGATATAAGGTCCGATGGAATCATATTGTGAAGAGACTGCTGTCCACATGGCTACTGAATATTCATTAGATAGGTCCGCATGGCTACTTAATATTCAGTGATGACAGCGATTACGGCTTCTGCAGGCAGGTAAACCTACCTAATTACAGCTGGTGCGTAATGAACTGTATGTCCGCGCTTGAAGCTTGGAACTGGCTGTGAGCGTCACACTTTACTATTACTATTTTTAAGTAACTGAAATAATTTTAATTATCCCTTTCACCCTTGCTGTCATTAAATATCAATTCGATATCATTCAAACCTAGAGAGAGAGAGAGAGAGAGAGAGAGAGAGAGAGAGAGAGAGAGAGATTTTGTTAACAAGAAAATAAAAACGGGCCTGAAAATGATAGAAATATCCTGACAGCTCTGTTGGGGCTTGCAGTTCATCAATAAGTTCTGCTTTCTTATAAACAATCCCGTATGAAGCTGAGACTCTGTGTAACAGCTGAAATGTTATAGGTGTACACGCGTTACAGGCGTTAACGCGTGTGTGTTATGGTCCTAAAGCCAACGCTTCAGACGCCTTACCGTGTGCACGTGTAGACTAGAATAGTTATTTGTACATTGAGACGAGCGTGCACACAGGCATCCGCTACGTTCGCTCATGGCACGAATGACTCATCGCTACATGATTTCCACACACACTACACAGCGTGTGTCTGTACGCTCATGTAGAATTGTACTTAACAGTCACGCGGGTCTTCATGTCACGTATTTGAGGCTTAGTTCACCCGTCACGCAGCCGTCACGTAGGCGTATGACGCTCGTCTGTCCATTGAAAGTGAATGGAATTTGCACGCGCATGTTAGACGTTTGATGTCATCGCATAGGCGCTGTACACAGGTTTTAGTATAGTGGGCTGGCATAAAATACCCCTCATACACACACACACACACACACACACACTTATATTAAAGACACACACACGCACGCATGCACGCATGCATGCACGCATGCACGCACACACACTTATATTAAAGACACGCACACACACACACACACACTTATATTAAAGACGCACACACACACACACACTTATATTAAAGACACGCACACACACGCACACACACACACATACACACTTATTTTAAAGACACGCACACACACACACACACACACTTATATTAAAGACACACACACACATACGCACGCACGCACACACTTTTATTAAACACACACACACACACACACTTATATTAAAGACACGCACACACACTTATATTAAAGACATGCACACACACACACACTTATATTAAAGACACACACACACACACACACACAGGGTAAAACCTGCAGAGCTCTGCTGTTAGACACATTCTAAGAATACTTTAAATTAGTAGCCAAGACAAAATGAGGAACCAAGAAACGATCTTCACACATTAAACTTCCTCTATTGATTTTTTTTTTTTTCATATGCTCCGACTTCGGAAAGAGTCAAGTTGTTCATGTTGGATTCATGCTGTCACACACACACACACACACACTTATACACTGTAAAACCTAACAGTACATCTTAATAAAAGAAGTAAGTTAACAGAACTTATATGACATAGAAAGTTCTAGTTACTCAAGTGATAAACTAAAATGAACTCAAAATTGAATTGCTGCCATAATGACTAAGTTATGTGGAGTTTGTTCAACTATTGGTAGATTTTCAAGTTATGGGTAACGATCCCAATGAGTTATATTAACTCGTTTGATCTAAATTGGTTTTATAGACAGTATTGCGAAACATATTTTTATCAACTCCATGTCTCATATTTTAACTGCTACCTGAAGTTTTTTTTTCTTTGGAGGATAGATAGATTTGATGGAGAAAGTGACTTTTCAGCGGGAGACCTGTCGGTTGACTATTTTAACTATTAGCTATTTTAACCTAACAAGACCTTAACCACAGCGTTGTCACACCATAAAACATTATTTTTGAACAGTGACTTGTAACGGTTTTGGGATCTGATCGCGAGACGTGACGCATGCGCGCGCAGTCGCAGCGCTGAGACGTTGAAGCGGGCGCTGCTCACAGACACGGACCTGGTCTGGGGCTGAAGTTGGAGAACACACAACGTGGATTTTCGATGGTTTTGTGACCTGCTGTCTTAAAACCAAGTAAGTTAATGCTATTCTCTCTTGTAAGAGCTTGATAGCAAAGTATTTGAAAGCTAATACCTTTTTTGCGCCAGGACAGCTAACTTAAATCCACCATTGAAAGCGTGCACTTTCTCTTGACATTTAGTTAGCCTTCAAAACAAGTCGCATTTCCATCACTGTTAAAACCGTTGACGTCTGCACATTATTTTCCAAACAAATTACACTCTTCAGTGTGCAAGGGACATTGAAGTGACCGCTTGGTATGCTTACAGACTTCAAAACTAAGCTAAGCTAAGCGTGCAATAGCTGCTAAAAAAAGTTGAGGCTAGCTCAACTTTTTTGTAGCGTGTCACGCCGTAACACGCAGCCAGTCTCTGACGCAGCTACAAGTGTCGAGCCGCGGTAGTCAGTAGATTTTAAATAAGGCATGTTAAATATTTGTTGCTACAGTTGAAAAGCAACTTTACCAAACTACTGCCTTAACCCAGGGACCGAAGTCATGTGGAAATGTAAGTTGTGTGGTTTTTCTAGTGCCATCAGGGTATGAGACATTACAGACTTCAACATGGACAGTATTCTACAGTTTCTCCCTTAACATGCTTGTATCACAACTGTATGTGCACTTTTAGCAGTTTTAATTCATTAAAGATACACATGTCATGTTACTGAGAGAATGGTAGCAGGCAGTGATCTGTATGCTTTTATGTTTGATACAGGTCTATGATGAATTCCATAGGGTTGCCAGTCAAAACCTGCAATATTCCTTCTTTGCTGCACTTGATAGAAACACACCACAGCTGTTCAAACTCTTCAAACAGAGGAAGACTGGAGCTTTTGGTGAGACGATGACAGACTTGCTGATGGCATACAAGGGGCAGGTAAGAGTGTTAATGCATTTACTGAAGGTAATAGTAACTACAATAACACTGCACTGATGAGAAGGCTATCAAATGTGTCGATTGAATAAAATGTTCTATAAAATTTTACATCAATGAAAAAAAACCATGTTACATATTCAATATTTGTTAAAAACCTATGTGTCTCTATCCTTCCCTCTATTTCATTTGTAAAAGGACAAGAATGACATCACTGCAGCTAGAACAGCAGCCCTGGCTGGCCTGCCACTCTACCTGAAAGAAGACTCATCAGAGATCTTCAAGAGCTGCAAGGTAACTTCTTATTCTCCATCACCTATCATTTCTCATAATCTCTTATTTGTGCTGATGAGGTACTGATTTTACAAACCTTTTGATGTAGCCTTTTAGAGTTGGCTCTATTAGCTACCAGTGAAGCCAGTTCTCTACGCTTCATGTTGTCGTTAGGAAAGCAATACTGACATTGCTAGGATCCTGTGTAAGCCCTGTGTTCTGGACCTCATTTGTGTTGCATCTTTCAGGAGGAGGAGTTTGGAGCATTCCAGGTGGGTGCAGTGGCGCTGGTGGCCGCGGTGGATGGAGAGGACGCTGTTGCAGGGATTTCCTTTCAACCTCGCCATGTGTCTGTTATCCTGGAGGATCAGGTTGTAATGTCTCTCAGATCTTGGACTGATGCAGTGGTGGTGTTGTTTGGCTTGATCTATAATCTCAATTTGAGCTATCCAGCAAAGTCGAGTGGCTTCTTTGAGTTCATCCAGATTGTACTCTTAAATCTTGATGATAGATGAAAGCAGCTCAGACCAAAGTTGCAGGCCTTGAGAAATGAGCTTGAGTAAAGTCAGATTGGGTGTGGTTGGAAACTGGCACTTTTTGGTTTTAATTTCAGTTACAATTTTAATTTGAGCATGTGTTTTTTTTTCACAGAACCATTAGAACAACTGTTAGAATTGTTAGCAATGAAAAGGTTGTAGTTTTTCACCACCTTTGTAAATTGCCCGCATTTACTTCTTGATTTACTGACTGTTTTATGTAGTGCAGCAAAAGATGGCTGTTTGTCAACGAACCTGTTCAGTACGGATCCAGTGTTTTACTTGTATTTGAGTGTTTTAGTTGGTATGTGTATTTTGATCAGCAGCAAGTTTCACAATAGGCCAAAGCCATGAGTGTTTGCAATCATATTGTTACAAATGTTCAGTGATCCGTATTGATTTGTCTGCTGAATACACCCTGTATTTCATCAGGTAACAGGTAACCCACAATCTATGGCTATAGCTAATGGATTCAGGGACAGAACGATGATATTCCTTGGTATCTGCTGTACAGGGGACTTCCTGCACCAACACTTCAACCAGGGCACTATGGTCACAGCTCAATGTTGTCTCATAGGCAGATATCTGTATGTAAAAATGATCAGGCATATAAAAATTGGGACTCAATTACCCTAACTATCTTCAGTTTCCTTAGATGGAAAGTCCTTTCATATTGACTAAATGCATAGAGCATTGTCAACTCTTGGTCAGGCTGTAAATGACAGCGCTCTGGAAGCTGAAGTGTTGGCATGGATGTCTATTGTGTCTATTATTCATAGTCAATTGGAACTTGGAACTAGTCAATGTGAACTTTTGATGACTCCTTTCATTGATACTTTTGCAACTGTTTGTTGTAAGCACTAAGTATTTTATCATGTATTTATTATGTATTTTTCTGTTGGCAGCTGTGGAATTTGGCATGTTGTGGTAAAGAAATGTGATTGTTTTAATAAACTCACAGCAACTAAGTACTTGAGTATTTGTATTGAGTGAATGCAACTTAAACGGTTCAAGGCAATCAGTTTCCTTAAATGATTTGAGTAGCTGCTATACCGTATTGAGTTGTTGTAACACAAGCTATTTAATTTAGTCAGACATAATTCATGTACTTATAACTTACATAATTGGAATGAGTTCATATAAATATTACAAATGAGTCTAAATAATGATTATGGTTTAAGTTCAACATAAAGAATGGAGTTAGTACTGTTAATTTATTAAATTAAGTATGTCTAACAATAAATACTTGAGCTATTAATACTCAATTTAAGCACTTTTTTCCACTAAAAGGATTTGAGTTATTAAACTTAAATGTTTCAAGGCAATCGGTTTCCTCAAACTATTTGAGTTGACTTAACTCATTAAAGACACGCACACACACACACACACACACACACTTATATTAAAGACACACACACACACACACACACTTATAGTAAAGACATGCACACACACACACACATTCACACACACACACACACACAGACACACACACTTATATTAAAGACACACACACACACACACACACACTTATATTAAAGACACACACACACACACACACACACACTTATATTAAAGACACGCACACACACACACACACACACACACACTTATATTAAAGACACACACACACACACGCACACACACACACTTATATTAAAGACACGCACACACACACGCACACACTTATATTAAAGACACGCACACACACACACACACACACACACAAACACACACTTATATTAAAGACACGCACACACACACACACACTTATATTAAAGACACGCACACACACACACTTATGTTAAAGACACGCACACGCACACACACACACACACACACTTATATTAAAGACACGCGATGTGATGTTTATCTGGTCATTAGAGGGTAAAACCTGCAGAGCTCTGCTGTTAGACACATTGTCACCAGAATACTTCTCCTTTCTTAGAAAACATAAATAAATTAGTTCCAAAATAAAACGAGGAACCTAGAAACGATCTTCACACATTAAACTTCCTCTATTGATGACCAAGACGTCATCTACTGTTAACATGTGTCCTGAGTTCATTTTAAGAAGCAGCTGGTCAGAGACTTTGACAGTTGAGAGCGAGACACCAAGAGAGAAGCACGATGGCTGAATTCAGATGGATTATAATGTCTTCATTTGTGATGCTGCTGTTCAGCTTTAGAGGTAAGAACACAAGTTTAGTTTGTAACGTGGTGAGTTTAGTGAACTCTTGGAGCCAAAGATGAGACACAGTGCTGCTTCTGGTGCTTTAATGTCTATTTAATGTCTTTAATGTGTATGAATGGTGCTATACAGCTACATTAGCCTTGAAACCAAAGAAACACAAACTTATCTCAAACTATCATCACACTTATTATAAACAGAGCAGTCAAATTCTTATTTTAGTTTATTTTTTATGTTTTCTCAACAGAAGCAGCTGGGGAAGATTCCTATGTCGCTGTCAGAGTTGGAGAAGAAGCTACTTTGCCTTGTGACGATGTGGGACATGATCAGGATAAGTGTGACAATGTTACCTGGATGTTCAGAGATAAAGGGAAGTTTGTCACACTGTTTGATGGTGGACAGATTCACAAAGATGCTACAACTAAATCAGACAGACTGAGTGTTACAGAACAATGTTCTCTGGCTATAAAGGATGTAACAGTGGACGATGCTGATCTTTATTACTGCTTCAGATCAGGACGAGCTGATGCTGTTTACCTCTCTGTTGTCAGCAGTGAGTATTTCATTCCTAAAGTTTAACTGTCTTGTTAAAACAAAATAATGAAATTTAACAATATTCTGATTAGAGTGATGAAGTTAATTTTACTCTTGTTGTCTTTCTCTCACAATATCTCCATCTTCACCAGTCACTGAACAGAAGAACAATGGTACAGTCAGCTTGTTGTGCTATATTGGTAAACATGGTGGTTTGGGGTGTAGACACTCAGTGAAGTGGCTTCATGAGGGAAATGATGTCTCAGACAGAGAGACATCACAGCCTCGCTGTACAGCCAGAGCGACATTTACAACATCTGACTTCAACCAGAAGTCAAAGAACGACTCATTGAAATGTGAAGTGACACATCATCGCAGTAGAAATGTGTATGTGTTCCCCTTCAGCCCTCCTAAGTCCTCAGGAGAGAAACCAGGTGAGAACATGATGAGCTGCTTCAACTCACTTCAAACTGATGTGGATCATTGTTGCATTTCTTGCATAATGTTTTTGTCTTCATGATCAGTGATGGGCAGTAACACGTTACTGTAATCTGAAAACTTTTTTCAAGTAATGAGTAAAGTAAGGGATTACAATTGCAAAAACAGTAATTAGATTACAGTTACTTTCCTGCAAGCAGGCTGCGTTACTGCGTCACTAAACCATGATGATGTTTGAGAGCGTCTATGGCGTCAGTGGTAACAAACACGTGTCACCAAGAGACGGAGTGGACCATGCAGCGTTTAATGGCTGGAAGTACCCACACACTGCAAAAAACATCAAGCTTACCACCTAGTTTCTTCTTCTATCTAACAATAGTATCTTAATTATCTTGTTCTGAGTATAATTTACCTACTGACCATAGCTTGCAATAATGACCATAACTGCAAAAAAGGTGTTTAGTCTAAAAACCAGATCAAACAGTAAATCTGAGGGAAATGATCTTGCTGCATGGACAGATAATTTACCTTGACAAGATTTGTTAAATTAAGATTATTAAATCTAGAAATAAGCATGTTGAACACTTAAAATAAGAAATTAACTCTTTATTTAATATTAAATTTAAAGCTGCCAGCAGCATGAAGCTTGTTCTGAGTATAATTTACCTACCGACCATAGCTTCATGTGCTTATTATAACAACATGTGTCTTTTTATAACTAAAATGAGTTAATAACCTCTTCACAGGGATTTCGGTCTTGTGTAAAGACTTGTTTTTAGGATTGACATTGTGATTTTTTTCATGTTTTTCAGTCTCTTCAACTGTTGAATATGGTGAGTTTTTACCTCAAATATTGAGAGTTTTAGTTGCATGTAGTTTAAATGATATTTCAAAAGCATTTTCTACCACCAGTATCGACCCACAGATACTGAAATGAGGAAAAAAAAAAGTGCTCAATTCAAGTATTGCTGCTTATTTTAATGTTGCTACAGTCTGGCTTTTCAGGCCACAATTGCTCAAATTAAGTATTTTTGGATTTATTTTAAGACATTGTTGGTTTTTCCAGTGTCTAGATATTTTATTATTTATTTAAAGAATTCTTACAAAGAAACATTGACTTACTGCACTGGCAGATCATTTGACTTGTTCCGAGCATGTTTTTGCTAAATTCTAGTTATTTTATTTCTTATTCTTGTCAGTTGGTTTTTCCAGTGCATTACTTTGAGTTTGACTTGGTAAAAAGTGACAAAAACATCAGCGTCCGTTGTACAGTCTGCCTGGGAAGAAAACTTTGATCTACGGCCAAAAATTCC
Source organism: Centropristis striata (assembly GCF_030273125.1). Lineage (NCBI taxonomy): Eukaryota > Metazoa > Chordata > Actinopteri > Perciformes > Serranidae > Centropristis > Centropristis striata. The sequence continues at coordinate 2,083,002 of NC_081533.1, read as the reverse complement.
ACCTTAAGTCTGAGTTAGCAGCTAGCTAGCATGATGAAACCTGGGACTATATGTAACATCTCTAACTTCTCTCTCCAGGCTGGTGGAGGATCATCTATGTGCCGCTGGGTTTAGCAGCTCTCATCACAACTGTTGTTGCAGTCAACATGTGGACAAGAACTAAAGGTGACAACGTTCACAGAAGACACTTTTAAAAACAGCAAGTTTGAATTCACCTGGATTTTTATGCTGGAAGCTAAAGTTGACTCTTTTATTTTGTCTTTTCAGGGAACAGAGCACAGATGGGAGAAAACAATGTGAGTTTAAACAACAAATTGTGACTTTTTTTCAGTGTAATATTTGTTTTTCATGCAGAATCTCAAGTGTGTAGGGGTATCTGGTTCAGATACACATTGCCTCCAGCAGGGGTACCAAAATATTTAGAGGTAAAGCTAATTTAGATCAATTTTGCTATCAGAAATTGACTAAATTAATATTTAATACTTTAAATGAATTAAAGTTATTTTCGGGGCACCACCTCTTTACTTAGAAAGAGGAAAGATAGCAAATCATAGTTAATCAGTCTCATAAAGTTAACAAATTATCAATTTGGAACATTGATTATTAATTATGAATATAATTATATTCAAGTTACCTTATTAATATTTAGTAACGGTTGAAGGAATTTTGAGTTCTTTCCATAGCAGAGGTTAGCAAATCAGTCATTCATGTGCAACATTAAAAGGAGAAGCATATTAATCCAAAAACATATTTATTCTAAATAAAGCAAAGCAAACAGAACACACAATAACTAATCTAAAAGACTATTTACAGTGGAAATGTGGGTGAGAAAGAATGTGTAACAAAATGGCTGACGAAGGGCGGTCATTTAAATAAATCAAAATGGCGGAAGCCCTTTTGTTCTTGAGGAACAATAGACCATGCGGCCTTGAAGGTCTATGTGTTGTAGGAAGCCAAATTAAAGTATATTTCATGTGGATTAGTGTGTGAGCAAATCAAATGAGTTCTAGTTAATTTACATGTACAACTTGAGATATGTAGAGCAACATTAATCATACAACTTCAAGTGATCTAGCTACACAAAATATCCCAACAAGTATACTTAAACACACAACAGATCAACACCATTTATTAAAGCTTGACAAACTTGTTCTTGCTTACTAACTGCCCAGTACTATACCACAGAGTCCAGAGTTGAAAGGGGAAGCAGGAATCCTTTTGAGGAAGAATCTGGTTCCTGGTTGGGTTTTGGTGGTTGTAGCGTTGTTTGCTGTTGGCTCCTGTTGGCTTCCTCCTGGAAGATCAGACCAGGACAGCAGGCATGCTGTTCCTCAGGGAGTCGAGAAGAGAAGAGAGAGAGGTATGGCTGCAGGAGACTTTTGTGTCTCAACCTGGAAGTTGTATTTCCTGTTGGTATCAGCCAATGAGACGCCTTTAGGTATCTTCAGATACCTTTGGGGGGTGGGGGTCGTTTGTCTTTGTTTGGGGAACAAAGAGAGACCTCCATATTGAAGCATGGAGAGAATTTGTTGACACAATTCTCAATGCATTCAGTCTTTAATCCAAATGAACCTTGTGGAGTAGCTGTGACCCCTACAAGTGTGTTGTTTTTGTTTCTCCCAGCAGCGTAATGATGAAGATGAAGATGAAGATGAAGGTACGGTGCACTATGACAACATTGGAGAGCCTTCTGCCTCCATCAGACTCCACTGATCAACAACATCAACTCAGCACAGAGTCCACTGCTGGTAGATATCAGCTCAACATCTGTAGGAAACAAAGAAATCATGAAATCATGTGTTAGTATTTTACTTTGATCCAGACAAAGACACTCAGGTTTGATCCCATCTGACATTAAGAGACGCCCCCTGTGGGTCAAACTGAGTTTACCTCATTGTTTAACTCTCACTTACCCAGAAATATTAATACTTCTTGTTTATATCTGATCTATAGGCTATACACCAGGGGTCTCAAACTGGCGGCCTGTGAGCCAATTGTGGCCCTCGGGACGATATTTTGTGGCCCCCACCTTGATATGAAAGTTTAATGAGTGTTTTATATGAATGGTACTTTACCGTGTTGTGTGTGGAAGGTCCCTTTAATTGCTTTTATTGGTAATTTTGTGTCTTTTGAAAAATAATTTTGTGTATTTTTTAAAAATAATTTTGTGTCTTTTTTTGGTTATTTTATAATAATAATAATAATAATAATACATTTTATTTGGAGGCGCCTTTCTTGGCACTCAAGGACACCGTACAAAAGGATAGAAAAGAAACAGCAATAAAATACACAGAATTAATAACAATACAATACAAAAGATATATTGGACAGGGTAATTGTGATCAGAGGGAATAAACAGTTTTAAACAGATGTGTTTTGAGTAGTGATTTGAAATGGGGGAGTGAGTCAGTATTCCTGAGTTGGGGTGGTAGTGAGTTCCAGAGGCTGAATGCTCTGCTCCCCATGGTGGTGAGACGGGCGGAGGGGACAGACAGGTGTATTGAGGAAGAGGATCTGAGCGAGTGGGAACATGGAGGAGGTCGGACAGATATGGGGGGGCGAGGTTGTGGATGGCCTTGAAAGTTACCAGGAGGACTTTGTATTGAATCCGGAACTGAACCGGGAGCCAGTGGAGCTGTTGGAGGACAGGGGTGATGTGGTGGATAGAGGCGGTTCTTGTGATGATGCGGGCAGCGGAATTCTGGACCAGTTGAAGTTTATGGAGTGATTTGTGAGGGAGGCCAAAGAGGAGAGAGTTGTAAGTGACGAGGCTGTGGACCAGGATGGCAGCAGTGTGGGGGGTAAGGGAGGGGCGGAGGAGATTGATGTTTCGTAGATGGAAGTAGGCAGACCGGGTAATGTTGTTGATGTGGGATTGAAAGGATAATGTACTGTCCAGGATGACACCCAGACTCTTAACCTGGGGGGAGGGTGAAACAGAGGATTTTCTGTCCTTTTTTAGTAATTTTGTGTCTTTTTTAATTGTGTGTCTTTTTTTTTTAGTAATTTTGTGTATTTTTTGGGGTCATTTTGTGTCTTTTTTTAAAATGATTTTGTGTCTTTTTTGGTAATTTTGTGTCTCTTTTTGGTCTTTTCTTTGGTCATTTTGTGTCTTTTTTTAGTAATTTTGCGTCTTTTTTGGTCATTTTGTGTATTTTTTAAGTAATTTAGTTTTTTTCTGTTAATGCACCAACTCTTTTTCAGCAAAGGTAAAAAAAAAACACCTTGAAGTGTATTAACATGATTTTACTTTTTTTGCAGAGATTTTCCTAATTTAGCTTTGTGCATTTAGCATTTGTAATGCAATCTTTTGTGTTTACAGTTTTTTTTGTTTGTTTTTGTAATTTCTTTGTGTTTTTTTAATGTGTTTTTTGTAAATTTTGTGTTTTTTTGTATTTTTATTATGTTTTTGGTGTGTTTTTAGTGTGTTTGCATGTGTTTTTTGTAATTCTGGGTGTGTTTTTGGTTTAGAATATTTCTTCTGTAAATCTGCTGATAAACAGACAAACAAAAGCATAGTTAAAGAAAATGTATGTTTCCTTTAAGAGAGCGCCTCAAATATTTTTAGTTCTTACTTTGTTCTTCCTTGAAACATTGAATTGCATTATTCAATAAGGGATTGATTTGCAGAGTTTCTTTGACATTTTGTGTATTTTTTTAAAAGTAATTTAGTTGTTTTCTGTCATTTTGTGTCTTTTTAAAGTAATTTTAGTAAGTAAAGTCTTTTTTTGGTCATTTTGATACTGCCTCCAGCAGCCCCCAGGTAATTTGAGTTTTCGACCCCTGCTATACACAGTAATCATATAATGCAGTTTATTCTCTATATAATGTGTCATTATTAGCATTACTTGTTGTACTCATACCTGCATGATATATTTTATATTATACCTGCACTGCCTGCTGTAACTGCTGCACATGTTCATGCTGTTTATATCTTAATGTATTCATATCCATCCCTACTGTTATATAATACTATATGTACATTACTCTGCATGTTGCTGCTTTTTGCATTGAACAATAAAGTTTAATAGAACCAACAATCTAAAGTGGATTCCTGTTGCTGTTAGTTTAAGATTCACTGGTTCTGTTTCA